>NC_092159.1:16340060-16370060 GCF_045791955.1 Oncorhynchus clarkii lewisi
ATTGAGCACGTCTGGGACCTGTTGGCTCGGAGGGTGAGGGATAAGGCCATTCCCCCCAGAAATGTCAGGGAACTTGCAGGTGCCTTGGTGGAAGAGTTGGGTAACATCTCACAGCAAGAACTGGCAAATCTGGTGCAGTCCATGAGGAGGAGATGCACTGCAGTACTTAATGCAGCTGGTGGCCACACCAGATACTGACTGTTACTTTTGATTTTGACCCCCCCTTTGTTCAGACACACATTATTCAATTTCTGTTAGTCACGTGTCTGTGGAACTTGTTCAGTTTATGTCTCAGTTGTTGAATCTTATGCTCATACAAATATTTACACATGTTAAGTTTGCTGAAATTAAACACAGTTGACAGCGAGAGGACTTTCTTTTTTGGGGGAAAGAAACACCACACAGACGAGACAAGAATGACAGACTCCTCAGATGTACCTGGGTGGGCCAGCGAGTGAGTGAGTCTCTCTCTCTCTCTCTCCCCCTCTCTCTTTCTCCCTCTCTCTCTCCCTCTCTCTCTCTCCCTCTCTCTCTCAAGAATCAACAGTTGCTGACACCAGCATCTAAGCAACTCCATGTGTGCCACATGAAGATACTGCCGCTCGGCCAACATAATACATTATACATGAATTATTACTGCCAATCACTAATCATCAGACATATTGGAACACTTTTAAGCCACTGTATTAGTCATACTTGTTTAGCTAACAAGTAAGGTTTGGCTAAGACCAATCCCTCTGTGCTGGGGTGTGATAAAGAGAGGAAGAGGAGGATGAGAAATCTCAGTGACGGGCACCCGGGATTTGAGTTCTCTCCTCTTTGAATCTCGCCCTCCTCCAGCTCAGCCTAACTGACATGTTCTTATTTTATTCCTCTCAGGACTCTCACATTTTAATTAGGCCAGTTTTAAATCTCCTCCCGCTCCTCCGTACCCACACGCACGCGCAGTCAGAAAGAATTACACACACACACACACACACACACACACACACACACACACACACACACACACACACACACACACACACACACACACACACACACACTATATGTCATGTACTGTAGCGAAGCCACTGATCCCTTCTCTTGCTTGTCAGCTTCTCTTGCGACTCGCAAGATGCCAGTTCTCTTTTGATCTATGATGTTTTCACACTAAATCCTACTGCAGTCTCTTTGTAAAGGGGGGTAAAAAGGGGGGTAAAAAAATGGAGGAAAAAATACATAATTGAATGCTGGCGTTCAATAAGGGACTAGAGCTCAATAAATATATAGAGAGACAACAGAGAAACTTCAGAAGGTACAGCCAGAGGACAGCAGTCACACAATGCTGCTGAGAGGATGGGCCGAGTCTGGCTTTAGTCACAGAGATAGATAGCCTGAGCACCCTTCACTCTCCTTGTGGTCATAGAACGGTCAGTGACTGATGTGTGTGTGTGTAGCCCGCGGGCATGTGTACTGTGTGCAGTATGTGTGTGTTATGTGTAAACTGGGTGTGTATTTATAAGATGTGTCATCTCACCAGGGGTCTGGCTGCTCTCCAGCTGTGGTGGAAACAGAGAGGAAATGAGTTTCTGCTAAAGCCACTGACGAAGCTTTTACACATTTTCCATTATGACAGCAGGGGTCATTTCTACACACACACACACACACACACACACACACACACACACACACACACACACACACACACACACACACACACACACACACACACACACCAACCCACCAACCCACCAACCCACCCACCAATCGCAGCAGGGGAATTTACTATGGCTTGAATGTCATGCTTAGGGGCCTAACTAAGATTTCAAATAGTAGTTTCCCATCTGGTTCTGGTTGCAATCCACTTTTACTAGATACCTCTCTACATGTTGTTGGGTGTCAGGTTAAAAACCCCTTCCCTTCTACTCAATTGGTGGGCAGGGAAATATAAGCCTGTTCCCAGATCTGTTTGTGCTGTTTTGCTAACTCCTACCGTGACAATGACCATAGGAATTAGGAGACAGCAAAACAGCTCTGGGACCAGGCTAATATGGGCCTACACTACAGTAAAGAACAAATAGGTACCAGAACATGGGGGCGCCTATGACACAAGAAGGAATGCCTAAACATCCTTCTACGTATTTCCTGAGTCTTTTCTTGTTATTTCCTGCTTTTTATGTGGAGGAGCTGCACAGAAGAGGATATTACGCATCCACTCAACACGCATCCCTACACACACACACACACACACACACACACACACACACACACACACACACACACACACACACACACACACACACACACACACACACACACACAGTCTATTACTCACACACACACACGCTCACTGTCTCAGTCACTACCACCCACTCACCCACCTCCTACACACATCATAAAGAACTTGACCAGACATATCCATACACACACGGACTATACGTTCACACACACACACACACACACACACACACACACACACACACACACACACACACACACACACACACACACACACACACACACACACACACACACACACACACACACACACTACACCCTCAACCCCATACACACTCTTCCTTCTCAAGGTCAGCAGCTCTTGGGGCCTTTAATCACCCCTGCTGCACCCCCTCCCTCACTCCTCTGCCCCCCTCCCGTCTACCTCGTCCATCTCTGAGACAGAGCTCCTTTCCAGCCACGGCAGCTCACAGGGGAATACCAGTAAATTACATCCACCATAGACCCGCCACCAATCATACTTTCCTACCACAGCACTACTTCAGCTGCTGAGCCATCCAGTCATCCATACTGCACTGTCTGGACTAGAGGCTAGGCTACTAGCTAATTCTAGGCTACTGTATTGTAGGGCTAAGAGTTTATTATGTTAATGCTAGTAACTGTAGCTAACAGTATTAGCAGCTTTAAGGCTTGTTGTATGGGTTAGCTAGGCTAATCGTCTGTCTAGGAGACTGACAGGGCCAGACTGAGGCTAGGCTAGTAGCTAACAGCGCTACTGTATCAAATGGATTAGCTTAGGTATGCTACTGCTATGCTAGCATAGCCTGAGTGGGAAACCGATTGGACCAGACTGGGTTTCCACTCACCACAGTCTAGTCTAAAGTGGAAACTGTTCAAACCTAGAGAAGCCAGCAATGTGTGTGCAATGAAGTCGTGACAGAGGTACACCTTGGTTTAAAGGGGGAGGGAGGGATTGGGTGGAGGAAGGGGAGGAGGGGGGTATCGGGTTAAGGAATGTTGATGAATGTGCATGTGTATTTCATGAGAGAACTTGTGTATAGGGTCATAAAGTAACAGTTAATTAAGCATGATAACAGCAAATATTTCATATAAATCACAGTATTACACTTTTAATGTGGAAAATATAAAAAATATATATGGTATATGATACAATTCCGCACACAGGCTGGCATTAGAGCACAGACATGGAAGGGATCGTTGTAACTCAACTGAGTCCAATACTTAGTGCTGTTAAAGAGACAGCCAGTGAAGTAATACCATCAGTGAAGACTGCAGCCCAGAGCAGAGCAGTCTGTCCCCACGGTGGCTCTCAACCCTCTGTGTGACAGAGAGAGTGAACACTGCAGCCCAGAGCAGAGCAGTCTGTCCCCACGGTGGCTCTCAACCCTCTGTGTGACAGAGAGAGTGAACACTGCAGCCCAGAGCAGAGCAGTCTGTCCTCACGGTGGCTCTCAACCCTCTGTGTGACAGAGAGAGTGAAGACTGCAGCCCAGAGCAGAGCAGGCTGTCCCCACGGTGGCTCTCAACCCTCCGTGTGACAGAGAGAGTGAACACTGTATCCTCCTTTCATCTTTCATAAGCCCTATCAGCACTGTCTCTGTGTGTTTGTGTGTGTGTGTGTGTGTGTGTGTGTGTGTGTGTGTGTGTTGTGTGTGTGTGTGTGTGGGGGGGTAATCTGCTTCAACAGTAATGACACTAAACTCACTCACTCACTCACTCACTCACTCTCACTCTCACGCACACGCACACACACACACTATCACGCTATCACTGAACACTCAGACACTCAAGTAGTCAGTCTGTGAAGTCAAAGCCGTAACATGATGTTCATACAATAGAACATGGTGAATTAGTGCTTATACATCTGACATACAGTAAGGGAAGTCATATGGAATGCCACATTGACACAAGCTGCATCTGGCTGTTGATGCTTTAGAGCATACTAGTGGGACTAAGCAGGGCATTAATGACTAAATAGAGAGAGAGGGGGTGTAGGGGTGGTCAGAGAGAGAGAGAGGGGTGTAGAGGTGGTCAGAGAGAGAGCGAGGGGTCTAGGGGTGGTCAGAGAGAGAGAGAGAAGGGTGTAGGGGTGGTCAGAGAGAGAGAGAGAGAGAGGGGTGTAGGGGTGGTCAGAGAGAGAGAGAGGGGTGTAGAGGTGGTCAGAGAGAGAGCGAGGGGTCTAGGGGTGGTCAGAGAGAGAGAGAGAAGGGTGTAGGGGTGGTCAGAGAGAGAGAGAGAGGGGGTGTAGGGGTGGTCAGAGTGAGAGAGGGGGGTGTAGGGATGGTCAGAGAGAGAGAGAGAGAGAGAGAGAGGGGGGTGTAGGAGTGGTGAGAGAGAGAGAGAGAGAGAGAGAGAGAGAGAGAGAGAGAGAGAGAGAGAGGGGGTGTAGGGGTGGTCAGAGAGAGAGAGAAAGAGAGAAAGGGGAATGGAGAGTGAGAGGAGGGAGATGGAGGGATGTAGGGGTGGTCAGAGAGAGAGAGAGGGGTGTAGGGGTGGTCAGAGAGAGAGAGAGGGGTGTAGGGGTGGTCAGAGAGAGAGAGAGAGAGAGAGAGAGAGAGAAGAGAGAGAGAGAGAGAGAGAGAGAGGGGTGTAGGGGTGGTGAGAGAGAGAGAGAGAGAGGGGTGTAGGGGTGGTCAGAGAGAGAGAGACAGAGAGATAGAGAGAGAGAGAGAGAGAGAGAGAGAGAGAGAGAGAGAAAGGGGAATGGAGAGTGAGAGGAGGGAGATGGAGGGATGTAGGTTGATAACCAGATACAGATCAGGAATGATCTGGATTAAATGGTGAGCTGGGCTGAGCTGGGCTTTATCCCCTGTTCTAGTGCTGAGTCCAGATCCAGTTCTGGTTCCAGTAGGATGCCAATGGAACAGGGCCATGGTTCTACCACAGACCCTGGAGACAAACAGACACAGGCAGTCCTGATTCTGTTCTGCCCATTTGGTGTGTGTGTGTGTGTGTGTGTGTGTGTCTCAGTGATTACCCAGCCTGGCTCAACCCACTCCTTCAGTGGAAACCAGTCAGACTGAGGTTTTCTCGGACCAAGGCCAAGTGGTGGTGAACTAACTCACAGTAGGCTACAGTCATAGTCATGAACTGACTCAACTCTGTACAAAACGGTTAAAGCCTTCTCCTACAGAGCATAATCACAATCTATTCTGCCATCTTGAAAATACTCATTTCCACCTATTAAAACTGTAGACTTTTCAGCATGGACCAAGGTAGCATTCCTGTATAAACAGTGAACATATTGATTTGCCTGATTAAGTCTCATGATATTCTATCCAGCTACCTTGTTAGGACACAGGCCTACCTATAGGCTTCTCTGAACTGGATAACAGTAACAATTAACATAACATATTCTGTGTACTGAAGTCTGCACTACTATGGTTTGCACATAAACAGAAAGCCAGTGATCACACAGAGAGAGATGTGTTGAAAGCAGAGCCAGTGTTTCTTCTGACCAGGCTGTGAGTACGACCAGGCATATGATCTCGGTATCGTATTGCCAGGCTAGAAATGGCTAAAGCCCAGAAACAGGAGCTCAGATTATCCCAGGTTTGGAAAGGATGATCCGACTGGAGTACTAGGCCTGACCGGGAAGGCACACAGTGTGTGTGTGTGTGTGTGTGTGTGTGTGTGTGTGTGTGTGTGTGTGTGTGTGGAGGCCTCAGGGCCGTCCGTGGCTTTGTATTCGGAGTGTGTCGCCCCGGCCGCAGCGGGAGCAGCTAGGCAGCCCGGCGGCATCCATTTGTTAGCACATCGTACCCACAATCCTCTGGGGCTTCAGAGAAGGCGAAGAGAGGAGGGGAGAGATGTCAGGGCAGAGGGCTTGGTGTGACTCGACACACACACCAGGAAAGACAAAAGATGTACACACACACACACACACACACACACACACACACACACACACACACACACACACACACACACACACACACACACACACACACACACACACACACACACACACACACACAACACACTAGGTAAGACAAATACATACACACACTAGAGAGCGAACTCGTGAACACACACACCCCTCTTCCACTCCAAGGTAGCATTCTACCCCATGCCAGCATATTTCACCTTTGATGTTCCCTGTAACACAAACAGAAAACAGCCAGACACCATAACAGAAAACAGCCAGACACCATAACAGAAAACAGCCAGATACCATAACACAAAACAGCCAGATACCATAACAGAAAACAGCCAGATACCATAACACAAAACAGCCAGATACCATAACAGAAAACAGCCAAATACCATAACAGAAAACAGCCAGATACCATAACAGAAAACAGCCAGATACCATAACAGAAAACAGCCAGATACCATAACACAAAACAGCCAGATACCATAACAGAAAACAGCCAGATACCATAACAGAAAACAGCCAGATACCATAACACAAAACAGCCAGATACCATAACACAAAACAGCCAGATACCATAACACAAAACAGCCAGATACCATAACACAAAACAGCCAAATACCATAACACAAAACAGCCAGATACCATAACACAAAACAGCCAGATACCATAACAGAAAACAGCCAAATACCATAACACAAAACAGCCAGATACCATAACAGAAAACAGCCAAATACCATAACACAAAACAGCCAGATACCATAACAGAAAACAGCCAAATACCATAACACAAAACAGCCAGATACCATAACAGAAAACAGCCAGATATCTGCATCCCAAATTCAACCATTTTCCCTTTATAATGCACTACTTTTGAGCAGGGCCCAATAGAGAATAGGGGGCCATTTGGGACACACATCATACACTATACCCCCCTCCCCCCAACCCGCTCCATCAAACATATCCTGCTACCCTTCATCCATAACACATCACACATCACACACACCTTACAGTAGAGTAGACAACACAGTCTTTAGCAGGTGTCCTCAGCTCTGACCCTACGAGGTCCGGAGCCTGCTGGTTTTCTCTTCTACCCGACAGTTCATTGAACCCACCTGGTGTTCCAGGTCTAAATCAGTCCCTGATTAGAGGGGAACAATGTAAACAAAAAGAAACTGGCTTCGTTGTCCAGAGTTGAGTGTGAGGGCTCTATAGGATATACACCATCACCACCATAACTACCCCTACCATCACCACCAGAACTACAACTACCATCAACACCACTACCATCACCACCATAACTACCCCTACCATCACCACCAGAACTACAACTACCATCAACACCACTACCATCACCACCATAACTACCCCTACCATCACCACCATAACTACAACTACCATCAACACCACTACCATCACCACCACTACCATCACCACCAGAACTACAACTACCATCAACACCACTACCATCACCACCATAACTACCCCTACCATCACCACCAGAACTACAACTACCATCAACACCACTACCATCACCACCACTACCATCACCACCAGAACTACAACTACCATCAACACAACTACCATCAACACCACTACCATCAACACCACTACCATCACCACCAGAACTACAACTACCATCAACACCACTACCATCACCACCATAACTACCCCTACCATCACCACCAGAACTACAACTACCATCAACACCACTACCATCACCACCACTACCATCACCACCAGAACTACAACTACCATCAACACCACTACCATCACCACCATAACTACCCCTACCATCACCACCAGAACTACAACTACCATCAACACCACTACCATCACCACCATAACTACCCCTACCATCACCACCAGAACTACAACTACCATCAACACCACTACCATCACCACCATAACTACCCCTACCATCACCACCAGAACTACAACTACCATCAACACCACTACCATCACCACCATAACTACCCCTACCATCACCACCAGAACTACAACTACCATCACCACCAGAACTACAACTACCATCAACACCACTACCATCACCACCATAACTACCCCTACCATCACCACCAGAACTACAACTACCATCAACACCACTACCATCAACACCATAACTACAACTACAATCAACACCACTACCATCACCACCATAACTACCCCTACCATCAACACCACTACCGTCACCACCATAACTACCCCTACCATCAACACCACTACCATAACCACCAGAACTACAACTACCATCAACACCACTACCATCACCACCAGAACTACAACTACCATCAACACCTCTACCAATACCACCACTACCATCACCACCAGAACTACAACTACCATCAACACCACTACCATCACCACCAGAACTACAACTACCATCAACACCACTACCATCACCACCATAACTACCCCTACCATCACCACCAGAACTACAACTACCATCAACACCACTACCATCACCACCAGAACTACAACTACCATCAACACCACTACCATCACCACCAGAACTACAACTACCATCAACACCACTACCATCACCACCAGAACTACAACTACCATCAACACCCCTACCATCACCACCATAACTACAACTACCATCAACACCACTACCATCACCACCATAACTACGCCTACCATCACCACCACTACCATCACCACCAGAACTACAACTACCATCAACACCACTACCATCACCACCATAACTACCCCTACCATCACCACAAGAACTACAACTACCATCAACACCACTACCATCACCACCATAACTACCCCTACCATCACCACCAGAACTACAACTACCATCAACACCACTACCATCACCACCATAACTACCCCTACCATCACCACCAGAACTACAACTACCATCAACACCCCTACCATCACCACCACTACCATCACCACCAGAACTACAACTACCATCAACACCACTACCATCACCACCATAACTACCCCTACCATCAACACCACTACCATCACCACCAGAACTACAACTACCATCAACACCACTACCATCACCACCAGAACTACAACTACAATCAACACCACTACCATCACCACCATAACTACCCCTACCATCAACACCACTACCATCACCACCATAACTACCCCTACCATCAACACCACTACCATCACCACCAGAACTACAACTACCATCAACACCACTACCATCACCACCATAACTACAACTACCATCAACACCACTACCATCACCACCATAACTACCCCTAACATCACCACCACTACCATCACCACCAGAACTACAACTACCATCAACACCACTACCATCACCACCACTACCATCACCACCATAACTACAACTACCATCAACACCACTACCATCACCACCATAACTACCCCTACCATCAACACCACTACCATCACCACCATAACTACAACTACCATCAACACCCCTACCATCACCACCATAACTACCCCTACCATCACCACCATAACTACAACTACCATCAACACCACTACCATCACCACCACTACCATCACCACCAGAACTACAACTACCATCAACACCACTACCATCACCACCATAACTACCCCTACCATCACCACCAGAACTACAACTACCATCAACACCACTACCATCACCACCACTACCATCACCACCAGAACTACAACTACCATCAACACAACTACCATCAACACCACTACCATCAACACCACTACCATCACCACCAGAACTACAACTACCATCAACACCACTACCATCACCACCATAACTACCCCTACCATCACCACCAGAACTACAACTACCATCAACACCACTACCATCACCACCACTACCATCACCACCAGAACTACAACTACCATCAACACCACTACCATCACCACCATAACTACACCTACCATCACCACCAGAACTACAACTACCATCAACACCACTACCATCACCACCATAACTACCCCTACCATCACCACCAGAACTACAACTACCATCAACACCACTACCATCACCACCATAACTACCCCTACCATCACCACCAGAACTACAACTACCATCAACACCACTACCATCACCACCATAACTACCCCTACCATCACCACCAGAACTACAACTACCATCACCACCAGAACTACAACTACCATCAACACCACTACCATCACCACCATAACTACCCCTACCATCACCACCAGAACTACAACTACCATCAACACCACTACCATCAACACCATAACTACAACTACAATCAACACCACTACCATCACCACCATAACTACCCCTACCATCAACACCACTACCATCACCACCATAACTACCCCTACCATCAACACCACTACCATAACCACCAGAACTACAACTACCATCAACACCACTACCATCACCACCAGAACTACAACTACCATCAACACCTCTACCAATACCACCAGAACTACAACTACCATCAACACCACTACCATCACCACCATAAATACCCCTACCATCACCACCAGAACTACAACTACCATCAACACCACTACCATCACCACCACTACCATCACCACCAGAACTACAACTACCATCAACACCACTACCATCACCACCATAACTACCCCTACCATCAACACCACTACCATCACCACCAGAACTACAACTACCATCAACACCACTACCATCACCACCATAACTACCCCTACCATCAACACCACTACCATCACCACCATAACTACCCCTACCATCAACACCACTACCATCACCACCATAACTACCCCTACCATCAACACCACTACCATCACCACCAGAACTACAACTACCATCAACACCACTACCATCACCACCATAACTACAACTACAATCAACACCACTACCATCACCACCATAACTACCCCTACCATCAACACCACTACCATCACCACCATAACTACCCCTACCATCAACACCACTACCATCACCACCAGAACTACAACTACCATCAACACCACTACCATCACCACCATAACTACAACTACCATCAACACCACTACCATCACCACCATAACTACCCCTAACATCACCACCACTACCATCACCACCAGAACTACAACTACCATCAACACCACTACCATCACCACCACTACCATCACCACCATAACTACAACTACCATCAACACCACTACCATCACCACCATAACTACCCCTACCATCAACACCACTACCATCACCACCATAACTACAACTACCATCAACACCCCTACCATCACCACCATAACTACAACTACCATCAACACCACTACCATCACCACCATAACTACGCCTACCATCACCACCACTACCATCACCACCAGAACTACAACTACTATCAACACCACTACCATCACCACCATAACTACCCCTACCATCACCACCAGAACTACAACTACCATCAACACCCCAGTATGTGACTTAAAATGAACTCTTGATTAGAGTTGTCCAGGAGAAAGTGTTTCTCTGGAGGAGAGGAAAGTGGTGCGTGTGTGTGCATGCGTGTTCCGGGATAAAACTTTTTTTTTAAAGACACCTTTACCATGTCAGATATATATTGAAATGTATTACATTTTGGAGTTTTCACCCCAATAATATACTTTATATACATCACAGAAGACCGAAATAAAATATAGCAAGACGTTTTGGCAGAGAACCACCGGATTGTCGGCATTCTATAAGGCCCCGGATTTACATACATTTTAGCTGTGCAACGTTACATACAGAATACTGTGTGTGTGTGTGTGTGTGTGTGCGTGTGTGTGTATGTGTGTGTGTGTGTGTATGTGTGTGTGTGTGTATGTGTGTATGTGTGTGTGTGTGTGTGTGTGTGTGTGTATGTGTGTGTATGTGTGTGTATGTGTGTGTATGTGTGTGTATGTGTGTGTGTGAGTGAGAGAGAGTGTGTGTGTGTGGTTAGCAGCATACTCCTCACATTGCAACCTCAGTCAAGCCCCTGACAAGGACAAGTGAGATGCCACGGCAGCACGTCCAAAGATATTTTGATAAAAGCAGAAAGTGCGTACTCTGTGTGGGGGACGTAGACTTGATTTAGCATTCTCTAACACAACTTTGTACAAAAGTCCAGCCAATATTAGAACATAGATTTATTCATCAGTATAAGAAGTTACACAAAGTCATACGAGCTTGGTCAAATAGCTCCCGGCAGTTATAAGGGGGAGCAGGGGGGTGGGGAGTGAGGAGAGGGGGTGTATGGGGGAAAACAGAGGACAAAGGGAAAACACTGAGGGGTTACCCATTTTACCCCCCTCTCTCAACCCCCTAAAAGGCAGATTGGGCCATTCCAGCGTAGGAAAAAATAACAATATTGTTCTTTGTTTTCTCTCTCTCTCTTCCACACATAGTTCCACAGATTGTGGAGGCCAATATGGAGTCAATAAATTTCCTAATGACTCTCTCCTCTATGGAAAGACAAGTCTCCAGGGTCTGGTTAAAGCAGCCCATATGGGCCTTGTTTCTCAAACTCTAAACCCCCCTCCTATACCACCACTACACTCACACAGAGAGAGAGAGACAGAGAGAGAGAGAGAGAGAGAGAGAGAGAGAGAGAGAGACACATACAGAGAGTGAGAGTGAGAGAGAGAGAGAGAGCGAGAGAGACACACAGAGAGTGAGAGTGAGATGACATGGCCATCTGTCTTACTCACTCTCTCTCTCTCTCTGTCTCTTTATCTCTCTTTAACACCGCAGCTCTCTCTCTCTCTCTCTCTCTCTGTCTCTTTATCTCTCTCTTTAACACCGCATCTCTCTCTCCATCTCTATCTCTCTGTCTCTTTATCTCTCTCTCCCGCTACCATTGCTCTCTTTTCTCTCTTTCCTCCTGTCCCAATTTCACTTACTCTCATTGCGCTGCACAATCACCAATCCTAATGATCTCCTCCCTTCCTCCCTCCCTCCCTCCCTCCCTCCCTCCGTGCACATCCCTCCATTTTTCACACATTCTAATTTCCGCTCCTCTGGGGCACAATGTCCGTTGGAACGGAACAAAACGGAAAGGAAGAGTGGCAAAAAGACTACAGGAGGGGAGAACATAAAAATAACAATAACTACAACTACCATCAACACAACCACCATCACCACCATAACTACCCCTACCATCACCACCATAACTACCCCTACCATTAACACCATAACCATCACCACCATAACTACAACTACCATCAACACCACTACCATCACCACCATAACTACCCCTACCATTAACACCATAACCATCACCACCATAACTACAACTACCATCAACACCACCACCATAACTACCCCTACCATCAACACCATAACCATCACCACCATAACTACAACTACCATCAACACCACTACCATCACCACCATAACTACCCCTACCATCACCACCATAACTACAACTACCATCAACACCACTACCATCACCACCATAACTACCCCTACCATCACCACCATAACTACCCCTACCATCAACACCATAACCATCACCACCATAACTACAACTACAATCAACACCACCACCATCACCACCCTAACTACAACTACCATCAACACCGCAACCATCACCACCATAACTACCCCTACCATCATAACCACTACCATCACCACCATAACTACCCCTACCATCATAACCACTACCATCACCACCATAACTACCCCTACCATCACCACCATAATGACCCCTACCATCACCACCACTACCATCAACACCATAACTACAACTACCATCAACACCACTACCATCCCCACCATAACTACAACTACCATCACCACCATAACTACTACTACCATCACCACCATAACTACCCCTACCATCAAAACCACTAATATCACCAACATAACTACAACTACCATCAACTACAACTACCATCATCACCATAACTACAACTACCATCCCCACCATAACTACAACTACCATCAACACCACCACCATCACCACCATAACTACCCCTACCATCACCACCATAATGACCCATACCATCACCACCACTACCATCAACACCATAACTACAACTACCATCAACACCACTACCATCACTACCATAACTACCCCTACCATCACCACCACTACCATCAACACCATAACTACAACTACCATCAACACCACTACAATCACCACCATAACTACAACTACCATCAACTACAACTACCATCACCACCATAACTACAACTACCATCCCCACCATAACTACAACTACCATCACCACCAAAACTACTACTACCATCAAAACCACTACCATCACCAACATAACTACAACTACAACTACCATCCCCACCATAACTACAACTACCATCACCATCATAACTACAACTACCATCACCACCATAAATACAAATACCGCCAACTACAACTACCATCACCACCATAACTACCCCTACCATCAACACCACCACCACCATAACTACCCCTATCTTTAACACCACTACCATCACCACCATAACTACCCTTACCATTAAAACCACTACCATCACCACCAGAACTTCAACTACCATCACCACCATAACTACCCCTACCATCAACACCACTACCATCACCACCATAACTACCCCTACCATCATAACCACTACCATCACTACCTTAACCACAACTACCATCAACTACAACTACCATCACCACCATAACTACCCCTACCATCACCACCAGAACTACAACTACCATCAACACCACTACCATCACCACCATAACTACCCCTACCATCACCACCATAACTACAACTACCATCAACACCACTACCATCACCACCACTACCATCACCACCAGAACTACAACTACCATCAACACCACTACCATCACCACCATAACTACCCCTACCATCACCACCAGAACTACAACTACCATCAACACCACTACCATCACCACCACTACCATCACCACCAGAACTACAACTACCATCAACACAACTACCATCAACACCACTACCATCAACACCACTACCATCACCACCAGAACTACAACTACCATCAACACCACTACCATCACCACCATAACTACCCCTACCATCACCACCAGAACTACAACTACCATCAACACCACTACCATCACCACCACTACCATCACCACCAGAACTACAACTACCATCAACACCACTACCATCACCACCATAACTACCCCTACCATCACCACCAGAACTACAACTACCATCAACACCACTACCATCACCACCACTACCATCACCACCAGAACTACAACTACCATCAACACAACTACCATCAACACCACTACCATCAACACCACTACCATCACCACCAGAACTACAACTACCATCAACACCACTACCATCACCACCATAACTACCCCTACCATCACCACCAGAACTACAACTACCATCAACACCACTACCATCACCACCACTACCATCACCACCAGAACTACAACTACCATCAACACCACTACCATCACCACCATAACTACACCTACCATCACCACCAGAACTACAACTACCATCAACACCACTACCATCACCACCATAACTACCCCTACCATCACCACCAGAACTACAACTACCATCAACACCACTACCATCACCACCATAACTACCCCTACCATCACCACCAGAACTACAACTACCATCAACACCACTACCATCACCACCATAACTACCCCTACCATCACCACCAGAACTACAACTACCATCACCACCAGAACTACAACTACCATCAACACCACTACCATCACCACCATAACTACCCCTACCATCACCACCAGAACTACAACTACCATCAACACCACTACCATCAACACCATAACTACAACTACAATCAACACCACTACCATCACCACCATAACTACCCCTACCATCAACACCACTACCATCACCACCATAACTACCCCTACCATCAACACCACTACCATAACCACCAGAACTACAACTACCATCAACACCACTACCATCACCACCAGAACTACAACTACCATCAACACCTCTACCAATACCACCAGAACTACAACTACCATCAACACCACTACCATCACCACCATAAATACCCCTACCATCACCACCAGAACTACAACTACCATCAACACCACTACCATCACCACCACTACCATCACCACCAGAACTACAACTACCATCAACACCACTACCATCACCACCATAACTACCCCTACCATCAACACCACTACCATCACCACCAGAACTACAACTACCATCAACACCACCACCATCACCACCATAACTACCCCTACCATCAACACCACTACCATCACCACCATAACTACCCCTACCATCAACACCACTACCATCACCACCATAACTACCCCTACCATCAACACCACTACCATCACCACCAGAACTACAACTACCATCAACACCACTACCATCACCACCATAACTACAACTACAATCAACACCACTACCATCACCACCATAACTACCCCTACCATCAACACCACTACCATCACCACCATAACTACCCCTACCATCAACACCACTACCATCACCACCAGAACTACAACTACCATCAACACCACTACCATCACCACCATAACTACAACTACCATCAACACCACTACCATCACCACCATAACTACCCCTAACATCACCACCACTACCATCACCACCAGAACTACAACTACCATCAACACCACTACCATCACCACCACTACCATCACCACCATAACTACAACTACCATCAACACCACTACCATCACCACCATAACTACCCCTACCATCAACACCACTACCATCACCACCATAACTACAACTACCATCAACACCCCTACCATCACCACCATAACTACAACTACCATCAACACCACTACCATCACCACCATAACTACGCCTACCATCACCACCACTACCATCACCACCAGAACTACAACTACTATCAACACCACTACCATCACCACCATAACTACCCCTACCATCACCACCAGAACTACAACTACCATCAACACCCCAGTATGTGACTTAAAATGAACTCTTGATTAGAGTTGTCCAGGAGAAAGTGTTTCTCTGGAGGAGAGGAAAGTGGTGCGTGTGTGTGCATGCGTGTTCCGGGATAAAACTTTTTTTTTAAAGACACCTTTACCATGTCAGATATATATTGAAATGTATTACATTTTGGAGTTTTCACCCCAATAATATACTTTATATACATCACAGAAGACCGAAATAAAATATAGCAAGACGTTTTGGCAGAGACGTAGACTTGATTTAGCATTCTCTAACACAACTTTGTACAAAAGTCCAGCCAATATTAGAACATAGATTTATTCATCAGTATAAGAAGTTACACAAAGTCATACGAGCTTGGTCAAATAGCTCCCGGCAGTTATAAGGGGGAGCAGGGGGGTGGGGAGTGAGGAGAGGGGGTGTATGGGGGAAAACAGAGGACAAAGGGAAAACACTGAGGGGTTACCCATTTTACCCCCCTCTCTCAACCCCCTAAAAGGCAGATTGGGCCATTCCAGCGTAGGAAAAAATAACAATATTGTTCTTTGTTTTCTCTCTCTCTCTTCCACACATAGTTCCACAGATTGTGGAGGCCAATATGGAGTCAATAAATTTCCTAATGACTCTCTCCTCTATGGAAAGACAAGTCTCCAGGGTCTGGTTAAAGCAGCCCATATGGGCCTTGTTTCTCAAACTCTAAACCCCCCTCCTATACCACCACTACACTCACACAGAGAGAGAGAGACAGAGAGAGAGAGAGAGAGAGAGAGAGAGAGAGAGAGAGACACATACAGAGAGTGAGAGTGAGAGAGAGAGAGAGAGCGAGAGAGACACACAGAGAGTGAGAGTGAGATGACATGGCCATCTGTCTTACTCACTCTCTCTCTCTCTCTGTCTCTTTATCTCTCTTTAACACCGCAGCTCTCTCTCTCTCTCTCTCTCTCTGTCTCTTTATCTCTCTCTTTAACACCGCATCTCTCTCTCCATCTCTATCTCTCTGTCTCTTTATCTCTCTCTCCCGCTACCATTGCTCTCTTTTCTCTCTTTCCTCCTGTCCCAATTTCACTTACTCTCATTGCGCTGCACAATCACCAATCCTAATGATCTCCTCCCTTCCTCCCTCCCTCCCTCCCTCCCTCCCTCCGTGCACATCCCTCCATTTTTCACACATTCTAATTTCCGCTCCTCTGGGGCACAATGTCCGTTGGAACGGAACAAAACGGAAAGGAAGAGTGGCAAAAAGACTACAGGAGGGGAGAACATAAAAATAACAATAACTACAACTACCATCAACACAACCACCATCACCACCATAACTACCCCTACCATCACCACCATAACTACCCCTACCATTAACACCATAACCATCACCACCATAACTACAACTACCATCAACACCACTACCATCACCACCATAACTACCCCTACCATTAACACCATAACCATCACCACCATAACTACAACTACCATCAACACCACCACCATAACTACCCCTACCATCAACACCATAACCATCACCACCATAACTACAACTACCATCAACACCACTACCATCACCACCATAACTACCCCTACCATCACCACCATAACTACAACTACCATCAACACCACTACCATCACCACCATAACTACCCCTACCATCACCACCATAACTACCCCTACCATCAACACCATAACCATCACCACCATAACTACAACTACAATCAACACCACCACCATCACCACCCTAACTACAACTACCATCAACACCGCAACCATCACCACCATAACTACCCCTACCATCATAACCACTACCATCACCACCATAACTACCCCTACCATCATAACCACTACCATCACCACCATAACTACCCCTACCATCACCACCATAATGACCCCTACCATCACCACCACTACCATCAACACCATAACTACAACTACCATCAACACCACTACCATCCCCACCATAACTACAACTACCATCACCACCATAACTACTACTACCATCACCACCATAACTACCCCTACCATCAAAACCACTAATATCACCAACATAACTACAACTACCATCAACTACAACTACCATCATCACCATAACTACAACTACCATCCCCACCATAACTACAACTACCATCAACACCACCACCATCACCACCATAACTACCCCTACCATCACCACCATAATGACCCATACCATCACCACCACTACCATCAACACCATAACTACAACTACCATCAACACCACTACCATCACTACCATAACTACCCCTACCATCACCACCACTACCATCAACACCATAACTACAACTACCATCAACACCACTACAATCACCACCATAACTACAACTACCATCAACTACAACTACCATCACCACCATAACTACAACTACCATCCCCACCATAACTACAACTACCATCACCACCAAAACTACTACTACCATCAAAACCACTACCATCACCAACATAACTACAACTACAACTACCATCCCCACCATAACTACAACTACCATCACCATCATAACTACAACTACCATCACCACCATAAATACAAATACCGCCAACTACAACTACCATCACCACCATAACTACCCCTACCATCAACACCACCACCACCATAACTACCCCTATCTTTAACACCACTACCATCACCACCATAACTACCCTTACCATTAAAACCACTACCATCACCACCAGAACTTCAACTACCATCACCACCATAACTACCCCTACCATCAACACCACTACCATCACCACCATAACTACCCCTACCATCATAACCACTACCATCACTACCTTAACCACAACTACCATCAACTACAACTACCATCACCACCATAACTACCCCTACCATCAACACCAAAACCATCACTTCGCCTATCATCACCACCATAACTACAACTACCTTCACCACCATATCTACCCCTACCATCAACACCACTACCATCACCACCAGAACTTCAAAAACCATCACCACCATAACTACCCCTACCATCCCACTACCATCACCACCATAACTACCCCTACCATCATAACCACTACCATCACTACCTTAACCACAACTACCATCAACTACAACTACCTTCACCACCATATCTACCCCTACCATCAACACCATAACTACAACTACCATCAACGCCACTACCATCACTACCATAACTACAACTACTATCACCACCATAACTACAACTACCATCACCACCATAACTACAACTACCATCACCACCATAACTACCCCTACCATCAACACCACTACCATCACCACCAGAACTTCAACTACCATCACCACCATAACTACCCCTACCATCATAACCACTACCATCACTACCTTAACCACAACTACCATCAACTACAATTACCATCACCACCATAACTACCCCTACCATCAACACCAAAACCATCACTTCACCTACCATCACCACCATAACTACAACTACCTTCACCACCATATCTACCCCTACCATCAACACCACTACCATCACCACCATAACTACAACTACCATCAACACCACTACCATCACCACCATAACTACAACTACCATCAACACCACTACCATCACCACCATAACTACTCCTACCATCAACACCACTACCATCACTACTCCTACCATCACCACCATAACTACAACTACCATCAACACCACTACCATCCCCACCACAACTACCCCTACCATCAACACCACTACCATCACCACCATAACTACAACTACCATCAACACCATAACTACTCCTACCATCAACACCACTACCATCACTACTCCTACCATCACTACCATAACTACAACTACCATCAACACCACTACCCTTACTACCCCTACCATCCCCACCATAACTACAACTACCACCACTACCCCTCCCATCAACACCACTACCATCACCACCATAACTACAACTACCCCCACTACCCCTACCATCACTCCCCCTACCATCACTCCCCCTACCATCAACACCACTACCATCACCACCATAGCTACAACTACCCCCACTACCCCTACCATCACTCCCCCTACCATCAACACCACTACCATCACCACCATAACTACAACTGCAATCACTACCCCTACCATCACCACCATAACAACAACTACCATCAACACCACTACCAGCACCACCATAACTACAACTACCATCAACACAACTAGCATCACTACTACCCCTACCATCACCACCATAACTACAACTACCACCAACACCCCTACCATCACTACCCCTACCATCACCACCATCACCACCACTACCATCACTACCCCTACCATCACCACCATAACTGCAACTACCATCAACACCACTACCATCACCACCATAACTACAACTACCACCAACACCACTACCATCACTACCCCTACCATCACCACCATAACTACAACTACCATCAACACCAACCACTACCATCACTACAACTACCATCACTACCATCGGGGTGGCAGGTAGCCTAGTGGTTAGAGGGTTGGACTATTAACCAAAATGTTGCAAGATCGAATCCCCGAACTGACAAGGTAAAAATCTGTCATTCTGCCCCTGAACAAGGGTGTTAACCCACTGTTCCTAGGCCATCATTGAAAATAAGAATTTGTTCTTAACTGACTTGCCTAGTTACATAAAGGTAAATCAAATAAAACTACCATCACTATCACCACACTGCCACCATCACTACCACTGCACACACACACACACACACCGGATACATGACGATGGTTCACCAACCAGCAGTATCAAATCTGAAAGAAAACGTAGAATTATCATGCGGCTCAATTAGGGATGGAATTTCTGCACGACGAGAGAGCAGCTCCAATCTCCTCAGACTCATTAAGTTTGATTTAGGAGACTGGAGGACCATCCAACTGCTCAGCCACCATAGAATAATATCTGAGATCCTACTTGAGACATAGGAGAAGAAGAGGAAGCAGGAGAAGGGAAGTGAACTACTGGACAGGAGGGGTAGTAGAAGAGCAGAATGAGATCCTATTTGAGACTGGTGGAGGAGAAGAAACAGGAGGAGGAGAAGAGGAGTGGAGAGGAGCAGGAGAAACAGACTGGATGGTTGGAGGAGGAGGCCCAACACTTAGGAGCAGAAATAGATTCCTACATGAGACTGAGGAGGACGAGATGCAGGAAAAGAGGTAAAAAGGTCAGGAGAGGAGAAGAAGCAGGAAGAGAGGAGAGAAGGAAAGGAGAGAAGAAGCAGGAAGAGAGGAGAGAAGGAAAGGAGAGAAGAAGCAGGAAGAGAGGAGAGAAGGAAAGGAGAGAAGAAGCAGGAAGAGAGGAGAGAAGGAAAGGAGAGAAAAAGCAGGAAGAGAGGAGAGAAGGAAAGGAGAGAAGAAGCAGGAAGAGAGGAGAGAAGGAAAGGAGAGAAGGAAAGGAGAGAAGAAGCAGGAAGAGAGGAGAGAAGGAAAGGAGAGAAGAAGCAGGAAGAGAGGAGAGAAGGACATGAGCAACAGTGTCCTACCTCAAAGCTTTTCATGTTACCCCGTTAAATAAAATAAAATAATATTAATCATAAACAACAGGTGTAGACCAACAGTGAAATGCTTACGGGCCCTTCTCAACAATGCAGGGATGTGAGAGATTCCACCCTTTAGTAGAGTGGAATAATAATAATCATAATAATAATAATAATTAGTAGATGCCCCTTTAGCTATCCCTGGTGCAACGTTAATAAAAACCTACCCTGACTCTTGCCCTACCTGGGAGATAATACATGTACTATGTCAGTATATTACATTGGGTCAAGGCCATAGACTACTTGCAACAATGAACCTATAAGGGATGGAAGCTGCCTTTAGGCACAGCACGGGGAGGGCCTGTATTCAAAAAGTCTCAGAGAAGGAAGGCTGATCTAGCATCAGTTTCCTGCAATCAGTAAGAGTAGCTGCTTCTTTCACAACAGCTAATGGGGATCCTAATAAAATACCAATACCAATTATGATCTAAAAGGCTAAACTGATCCTAGATCAGCACTCCTTCTCTGAGAATAATTATGAATACAGGCCCTGATCAGGAACTAGCTGACCTGAACCTGAACTATTAGTGGGGCAAAACATAAGACTGACTTCAAATAAGTGTCTAGGGGACAACTACATCTGGAAGGTGTGTTTGCCCCATGACTGTGTATGTGTGTGTGTATGTGTGTGTGTGTGTGTGTGTGTGTGTGTCTACACTACTAACTAAATAGCCGTAAAAACCCAAGGGATTTCTGGGCGGATTACGCTTGGGATTTGAGTAGACGTCGGATTTAAGAAGGGAATGAAAAAAATATTTATCTTTCTCTCCCTTTCTCACTCCAGTTTTCTTCTGCCTCTTGTGTTACACTGCTCTCACTCTCTTAATCACTGATAGAGACAACACCACTGGAGTAGCACACACGCATTCAGCTCCAGTGACAAGAGAACAGCGAGGAGAAAAAGAGAAGGAGAAAAAGGAAAAGCGAGGGAGCGGAGCAAAGAGACAGTCTGCAATTACTGGCCTCTTGCTCCTTGGGCTGGAAGGACATAAGGCTGGTTCTGACAGGCCCAGCCGCCCGTATCTCTGCCCAGTGCTAATGTGTCATCCTCCCGTCTTCATCTTCTTCTCTTCCTTTTATTCCTCCCTTCCTCCCTTCATGAAGACCAGAGTCTTATTAGGATACGAGAATACAAGGGATTACTGCAGTGAGAAGAGAGGAGATAGCGAGGGAATGATTTTGAGTCGCACACAATGTCATTATGCAGTGTGTGTGTGTGTGTGACTTATTATTGTGTATTACAGGGCCTAATGCGACTGCATTGGTGAGATTTCCCCGGAGAGTAGGGGTAACCTAGGGGGTTTGATATGGGTGAGATTTCCCCAGAGAGTATGATACATCCCAAATGGCACTCTATTCCCTTTATGGAGCACTTCTTTTGACCAGAGCCCTATGGTACCAGGTCAAGAATAGTGCACTATATACATGAAAGGGTGTCATTTGGGACACAGTTGTGGCCAGTGTATAGGACTGCCATGGAGTAGAAGTGGCATACATATATATATATACTGTTGAAGTCGGAAGTTTACGTACACCTTAGCCAAATACATTTAAACTCAGTTTTCCACAATTCCTAACATTTAATCAATTCCCTGTCATAGGTCAGTTAGGATCACCACTTTATTTTAAGAATGTGAAATGTCAGAATAATAGTAGAGAGAATTATTTATTTTAGCTTTTATTTCTTTCATCACATTCCCAGTGGGTCAGAAGTTTACATACATTCAATTAGTATTTGGTAGCATTGCCTTTAAATTGTTTAACTTGGGTCAAACGTTTCGGGTAGCCTTCCACAAGCGTCCCACAAAAAGTTGGGTGAATTTTGGCCCACTGGTGTAACTGAGTCAGGTTTGTAGGCCTCCTTGCTCGCACATGTTTTTCAGTCCTGCCCACAAATTTTCTATAGGTTTGAGGTCAGGGCTTTGTGATGGTAACTCCAATACCTTGACTTCATTGTCCTTAAGCCATTTTGCCACAACTTTGGAAGTATGTTTGGGGTCATTGTCCCTTTGGAAGACCCATTTGTGACCAAGCTTTAACTTCCTGACTGATGTCTTGAAATGTTGCTTCAATATATCCACATAATTGTCCGTCCTCATGATGCCATCTATTTTGTGAAGATCCCCAGTCCCTCCTGCAGGAAAGCACCCCCACAACATGATGCTGCCACCCCCGTGCTTCACGGTAGTCTGTTTACAGTAGCTGGAATGGGGATTAGAACATTCATATACAGTAGTCTGTTTACAGTAGTTGGTATGGGGATTAGAACATTCATATACGGTAGTCTGTTTACAGTAGCTGGTATGGGGATTGGAACGTTTATATACAGTAGTATGTTTACAGTAGCCTGTTTATAGTAGCTACTGGTATGGGGATTGGAACACTCATATACAGTAGTCTGTTTACAGTAGCTACTGGTATGGGGATTGGAACACTCATATACAGTAGTCTGTTTACAGTAGCTACTGGTATGAGGATTGGAACACTCATATACAGTAGTCTGTTTACAGTAGCTACTGGTATGGGGATTGGAACACTCATATACAGTAGTCTGTTTACAGTAGCTGGTATGGGGATTGGAACGTTTATATACAGTAGTATGTTTACAGTAGCCTGTTTACAGTAGCTACTGGTATGAGGATTAGAACATTCATATACGGTAGGTAGTCTATCTACAGTAGCTGGTATGAGAATTAGAACATTCATATACAGTAGCCTGTTTATAGTAGCTGGTATGGGGATTGGAACGTTCATATTCAGTATTCTGTTTATAGAAGCTGGTATGGAGATTAAAAAGTTAATATACTGTAGCCTGTTTACAGAAACTGGTATGGGGATTAGAACATGAATCTACAGTAGTCTGTTTACAGTAGCCTGTTTACAGTAGCTGGTATGGGGATTGGAGCGTAATGTGATGTCAAAATATCTATTTAAAAGGGTAATGTGAGCAGTGATCAGCCTAATCAGTCGTCCATATGGCCAGGGTCTCATCCCCTCCTTCCCTCTCTACCCCCTCTCTCCAAAGGGATGATCTCTGCACTGAAATGGCAACACAAACCCCTAGTCTCGCTCCGCCTGGGTTGTGTTCAGTTGGGAGAAACGTTTTGAAATGGGGGGGCACTAGAGATGTAGGATCTTCATTTGAGGTAGTTTGCTACAGTTTGCTACAGAAAATAATCCTGCAGCAACAGGGAATGTGAATTATTACTTGGATTAAAATTAAATGGACAATTTTGCAGGGGTTCATACATTTTTCAGTAGGGCAAATCAAGACTGACATTTTAAAGTGGAAATGACAAACTTTAGAAGCCTTTTTAAACCTTGAATACACTACCGGGCAGGAAAACTCTCAGCGACGTCTGCACCTAAACCTGTCCAATAGAAAACCCTTATTTACATTTTACATTGCATTGATTCATTTAAAAAAAACATTTAGCCCTACTGACGCTGGCCTGACTAGGAATACAAACATGTTGGGGGAGGGGGCCTGTTCATCTAGTCATCTAGATGAACTACTTTACCAGAGCCTGGTCCCCCCCCTTCATCTGAGGCTGTAGCTACTCTAAACCTCTTACCTATGGGATCATTGGCATCACATTATATGGCTTTACTGTTCTGGATGATGTGATATTAATGTATTGTAAGAAACCTGGCCACCTGGAACAGTGGTGGTGATGGGGGATGGGGAGTGTGTGTGTGTGTGTGTGTGTGTGTGTGTGTGTGTGTGTGTGTGTGTGTGTGTGTGTGTGTGTGTGTGTGTGTGTGTGTTACAAATCCAACCCGTCTGAAACGGTAGTAGGATCGTGACATCGTCTGGGAATCGTCAGAAGCCGATGTGTTGGGTAACTGTGCTGGTTGGAGACAGGGAGTGTGTGTGACCGGGGAGTGACATTGTGTGTTTTTATAACACTAATGGCCTATAATGGCTGGTATATGGCCTTAAACAGAAGGACATTATCATTAATGTGTGGAGAAGGCAAAGTAGAAACTGCCGAGACACAGTGGTTTGTTTCATAGGACCTACGAGGCATACAAAGTATCAAACACACAAACACACACTCTCCCGATCCACCCACACACACACACACACACACACACCACACTCCCCCGATCCACCCACACACACACTCTGACTGCCCCTGTGTTAGCCTCACAGTGAGGGGGGCTGTGTGGGGGTTCTCAGAGTGGGTTGTTCTACTGCTGTGCTTCACATTAAGGGCTCCTGCTGGAGAACAGTGAGTAAGCGGACGCTGACTGTGTGCACAAAGATTGTGTGTGTTTGAGCGTTTGTGTGTGTTTGTGTGGATGCTGACTGTGTGTGAGATCGCACTGCTTTTGACCCTGTACTGTCTGCCTGTCTGTCTGTGGAACCAGACAGGCAACCTATTATGGGATATCACTGTCTCATCTCTGACTCATCAGGGACAGGGGGGACCTGATCCTAGATCAGCACTCCTCATCTGCTGTTAGAGTATGAAGCGCTCGGAAAAGGACTGCTGCTTTAGGATCAGTTGGGAGGACGGACGGGGTGGACGAGGAGGGCGGACGGGGTGGACGGGGAGGGCGGACGGGGTGGACGGACGGGGAGGACGGGGTGGACGGACGGGGTGGAAGGACAGGGAGGGCGGACGGGGTGGACGGGGAGGGTGGACGGGGCAGACGGGGTGGACAGGGAGGGCGGACGGGGTGGACGGGGAGGGCGGACGGGGTGGACGGACGGGGAGGACGGGGTGGACGGTTGGGGTGGACGGACAGGGAGGGCGGACGGGGTGGACGGGGAGGGCGGGGTGGACGGACGGGGTGGACGGACAGGGAGGGCGGACGGGGTGGACGGACGGGTTGGACGGGGAGGGCAGACGAGGTGGACGGGGAGGGCGGACGGGGTGGACGGACGGGGTAGACGGACAGGGAGGGCGGACGGGGTGGACGGACGGGTTGGACGGAGAGGGCGGACGGGGAGGACGGATGGGGTGGACGGGGAGGGCGGACGGGGAGGGCGGACGGGGAGGACGGGGAGGGCGGACGGGGTGGACGGGGAGGACGGACGGGGAGGACGGACGGGGTGGACGGGGAGGACGGGGAGGGCGGACGGGGAGGACGGACGGGGTGGACGGGGAGGGCGGACGGGGCGGACGGGGAGGACGGACGGGGAGGGCGGACGGGGTGGACGGGGAGGACGGGGAGGGCGGACGGGAAGGACGGATGGGGTGGACGGGGAGGGCGGACGGGGAGGACGGGGAGGGCGGACGGGGTGGACGGGGAGGGCGGACGGGGTGGACGGGGAGGGCGGACGGGGAGGACGGGGAGGGCGGACGGGGAGGACGGGGTGGACGGGGAGGGCGGACGGGGTGGACGGGGAGGACGGACGGGGAGGACGGACGGGGTGGACGGGGAGGGCGGACGGGGAGGACGGGGAGGGCGGACGGGGAGGACGGACGGGGTGGACGGGGAGGGCGGACGGGGAGGACGGGGAGGGCGGACGGGGAGGACGGACGGGGAGGGTGGACGGGGTGGACGGGGAGGACGGGGAGGGCGGACGGGGAGGACGGATGGGGTGGACGGGGAGGGCGGACGGGGAGGACGGACGGGGAGGACGGACGGGGTGGACGGGGAGGGCGGACGGGGTGGACGGGGAGGGCGGACGGGGAGGGCGGACGGGGAGGACGGACGGGGAGGGCGGACGGGGTGGACGGACGGGGAGGATGGACGGGGAGGACGGGGAGGACGGACGGGGAGGACGGGGAGGGCGGACGGGGAGGACAGGGAGGACGGGGAGGACGGACGGGGTGGACGGGGAGGACAGGGTGGACGGGGAGGACAGGGAGGACGGGGTGGACGGGGAGGACGGACGGGGTGGACGGGGAGGGCGGACGGGGTGGACGGGGAGGGCGGACGGGGAGGACGGACGGGGTGGACGGGGAGGACGGGGTGGACGGGGAGGACAGGGAGGACGGGGTGGACGGGGAGGACGGACGGGGTGGACGGGGAGGGCGGACGGGGTGGACGGGGAGGGCGGGAAGGGCGGACGGGGAGGACGGGGAGGGCGGACGGGGAGGACGGACGGGGTGGACGGGGAGGGCGGACGGGGTGGACGGGGAGGGCGGACGGGGTGGACGGGGAGGGCGGACGGGGAGGACGGACGGGGTGGACGGGGAGGGAGGACGGGGAGGACGGGGAGGACGGACGGGGTGGACGTGGAGGGCGGACGGGGAGGACGGGGAGGACAGATGGGGAGGGCGGACGGAGAGGACGGGGAGGACGGGGAGGGCGGACGGGGAGGACGGATGGGGTGGACGGGGAGGGCGGACGGGGAGGACGGGGAGGGCGGACGGAGAGGACGGGGAGGACGAGGAGGGCGGACGGGGAGGACGGATGGGGTGGACGGGATGGACGGGGAGGGCGGACGGGGAGGACGGGGAGGGTGGACGGGGAGGACGGATGGGGTGGACCGGGAGGGCGGACGGGGTGGACGGACGGGGTGGACGGGGAGGGCGGACGGGGTGGACAGGGAGGACGGGGAGGGTGGACAGGGAGGACGGGGAGGGCGGACGGGGAGGACGGGGAGGGTCGACGGGGAGGACGGACGGGTGTAAGCCTTTAATTCCAAACGTTGCAAGTTCAAATCCAGCGGCAGAACGGTGTTTTTGATATTATCGTTTTAAGCCAATCCCAAACCTTAACCGTTACCATTCAGAGTTAATAACTAACCTTAGGAATTGTGGAGTTAATGCCTAAACATCAACCTTAAACACTTCAAAATGTGACGTTTGGCACAACTTCAAAATGTGACGTTTGGCACAACTTCAAAATGTGACGTTTGAGAAACATGGATGGACGTCTAATTCTGACGTGAGACTGTGAGAGCTGGTTGACGTGGACAGGGGGGACCTGATCCTACACTCTTCATATGGTTTCAGAGTATGGAGCACAGACCCATACAGTCAGGGCCCATTACATGGACATGCTGGATATGCATCTTTGAGGGGTCTTACAGAGAGACAGTGGTGCCTCTGTTCTGCCTGTCTGGAATGACATGAGTACCTCGCCAGGGAAGACCACATTTAGCACCTGAACTAGAAGTAGCATTTAGCAAGGAGCTGTTAGCTTGGTCTGTGATAGCACAGTGGGGTTAACAGTAGGACAAAATGGTGGATGTTTTGACTGTGCTGCTATGGATACCTGTAGATATACTGCCTGTACAGATCGTGCTTCTTCATTCCACATCCACAGACACGATAGAGGGGAATGGTCTGTCCTTGCAGGTTTTTTGTTAAAGAGAGTGTGCTATGTATATCTATGTATATCTAAGCCTCATGTAACATCACAGACGTGAGGCTCCCATCAATCCACTTCTTTAAATCAAAGTGAGTGGTTTTCCTTGGATCTAGCCTATGTTTTTGGCAGGGTGAGGTTGATCTATAAAGCAAGATGGAAGCATAAAGTTGAATGGGCTATCTACTTAAAGTGATAGTTCACCCACATTAAAATGTTACACATTTGTTTCCGTACCTTGAAAGCAGTCCATAGACAAGGAGAGACTGCTCTTGTGTTTTTAAACTATGAAGCAACAACTAATATTAGCTTGTAATTTGGG
>NC_092159.1:16372560-16585060 GCF_045791955.1 Oncorhynchus clarkii lewisi
TGCATGTACAGTAGCCTAGGCATCATCTTTCCTTTCAATTAGTTTGACCTGGAAACACCTACTGATAACAACACCTGTCACTCTGGGTGATGATTCAGCAGCATTATGGTGCAGCAGTATCAGTTAGTTTATGTATGTTACCCGAGGCGCAACAGACATAGACTCTGACGAACCATCACACACACACACCAGAGAACGACCAACAAAAGAGAAAGGCAAGCTGACAAACAGGCCAATCCGGCATTTTACCTGGCAACCGGAAGGCATTGTAGCGCACATTATCTGGCAACCGCAAGGCATCGTAGATGAAGCATAAGTACCATGCTCTCCATGTTACATTGAAAAGGTCACAGGATCTGTTGTGCCAGTTATAATGGTAAACGCTTCTTGAGGAATACCTGCATGTGTCCCAAATGGCACCCTATTCCCTATATAGTGCACTACAGGACATACAGTTGAAGTCAGAAGTTTACATGCACCTTAGCCAAATACATTTAAACTCAGTTTTTCACAATTCCTGACATTTAATCCTAGTAAAAATTCCCTGTCTTAGGTCAGTTAGGATCACCACTTTATTTTAAGAATGTGAAATGTCAGAATAATAGTAGAGAGAATTATTTATTTCAGCTTTTGTTTCTTTCATCACATTCCCAGTGGGTCAGAAGTTTACATACACTCAATTAGTATTTGGTAGCATTGCCTTTAAATTGTTTAACTTGGGTCAAACGTTTCGGGTAGCCTTCCACAAACTTCCCACAATAAGTTGGGTGAATTTTGGCCCATTCCTCCTGACAGAGCTGGAGTAACTGAGTCAGGTTTGTAGGCCTCCTTGCTCACACACGCTTTTTCAGTCCTGCCCACAAATGTTCTATAGATTTGAGGTCAGGGCTTTGTGACCAAGCTTTAACTTCCTGACTGATGTCTTGAGATGTTGCTTCAATATATCCACATAATTTTCCATCCTCATGATGCCATCTATTTTGTGAAGTGCACCAGTCCCTCCTGCAGGAAAGCACCCCCACAACATGATGCTGCCACCCCCATGCTTGACAGTTGGGATGGTGTTCTTCGGCTTGCAAGCCTCCCCCTTTTTCCTCCAAACATAATGATGGTCATTATGGCCAAACAGTTCTATTTTTGTTTCATCAGACCAGAGGACACTTCTCCAAAAAGTACGATCTTTGTCCCCATGTGCAGTTGCAAAACGTAGTCTGGCTTTTTTATGGCGGTTTTGGAGCAGTGGCTTCTTCCTTGCTGAGCGGCCTTTCAGGTTATGTCGATATACTGTAGGACTCATTTTACTGTGGATATAGATACTTTTGTACCTGTTTCCTCCAGCTTCTTCACAAGGTCCTTTGCTGTTGTTCTGGGATTGATTTGCACTTTTCGCACCAAAGTTCATTCATCTCTAGGAGACAGAACACGTCTCCTTCCTGAGCGTTATGACGGCTGCATGCTCCCATGGTGTTTATACTTGCGTACTATTGTTTGTACAGATGAACGTGGTACCTTCAGGCGTTTGGAAATTGCTCCCAAGGATGAACCAGACATGTGGAGGTCTACAATTGACTGATTTCTTTAGATTTTCCCATGATGTCAAGCACTGAGGCACTGAGTTTGAAGGTAGGCCTTGAAATACATCCACAGGTACACTACACCTCCAATTGAGTCAAATTATGTCAATTAGCCTATCAGAAGCTTCTAAAGCCATGACATAATTTTCTGGAATTTTCCAAGCTGTTTAAAGGCACAGTCAACTTAGTGTCAACTTCTGACCCAATGGAATTGTGATACAGTGAATTATAAGTAAAATAATCTGTCTGTAAACAATTGTTGGAAAAATGACTTGTGTCATGTACAAAGTAGATGTCCTAACCGACTTGCCAAAACTATAGTTTGTTAACAAGAAATTTGTGGAGTGGTTGAAAAATGAGTTTTAATGACCTCAACCTAAGCGCATGTAAATTTCCGACGTCAACTGTATGTGCCCTGGACAAAAGTAGTGACCTATATAGGGAATATGGTGCAACTTGGGATTGCAGCCACAATTGTCTTGGCGTGAATGTGTTTTGACACACATCTTCCCGTCGCCCAGTCACAATTGATTCTGTGTGTCATTCCACCCTGCATACCACTGCTGGCTTGCTTCTGAAGCTAAGCAGGGTTGGTCCTGGTCAGTCCCTGGATGGGAGACCAGATGCTACTGGAAGTGGTGTTGGAGGGCCAGTAGGAGGCACTCTTTCCTCTGGTCACAAAAAAAATATCCCAATACCCCAGGGCAGTGATTGGGGACATTGCCCTGTGTAGGGTGCCGTCTTTCGGATGGGACGTTAAATGGGTGTCATGACTCTCTGAGGTCATTAAAGATCCCATGGCACTTATCGTAAGAGTAGGGGTGTTAACCCCGGTGTCCTGGCTAAATTCCCAATCTGACCCTCAAACCATCACAGTCACCTAATAATCCTCAGTTTACAATTGGCTCATTCATCCCCCTCCTCTCCCCTGTAACTATTCCCCTGGTCGTTGCTGCAAATGAGAACGTGTTCTCAGTCAACTTACCTGGTAAAATAACAGATAAATAAATAAAATAAAAACTCAAGAACTATTTAGCTAATTCAGCCACACTACTGGACAGGAACAGTGATAAAACCACTTCCTGGTCTGTTAGTGTGTCTCTCAGACTGATGCTGTTATAGCATAGCGAACACACACACACACCCAGGGCTGTGCACAGACCTTTCAGGGGGCAGGTGCTCAAAAAGTACCAAATGCCTCTGCAGGGGACCATTTTAACAGTTTTGGAGCATAGGCCTGTTTATTCCTGCAACCACACACCCACTCATCATCTTTAGAAATTCTAGGCAAGCTAGTTAAAGTGAATCCTAAAGACAGAGATGATTGACATGGGGAAAAGAGGGTGGGCTATCAGCTGATCACTGATGTTGATGATGATGTAAATCTGCTTGTTAGCTAGCTCCATTTATTTTACTGATTGTAATTGACCTCTATGTCTTTCTGTCTCTCTCTGCTGTGTATCAGCCGACCAGACTGAATATTGATGATGATGTAAGCAAAAATCAAGTGTGAATAAAATACTTTTTAATTTTTTTTTAATTTAACTTTTATTTAACTAGGCAAGTCAGTTAAAAACATATTCTTATTTTCAATGACTGCCTAGGAACGGTGGGTTAACTGCCTCGTTCAAGGGCAGAACGACAGATTTTGTTACCTTGTCAGCTCGGGGATTCAATCCAACAACCTTTTGGTTACTGGCCCAACACTCTAACCACTAGGCTACCTGCCGCCCCAAAATATGCTGCTGTGGCAGTAGTGTTGATATTTAAACTAGGTAGCTAGCTACAGACACTCGACAGGTGACCGCATATCTCAAGCCAAGCATGTTTGGATACTGGGAGCGTGCAATCTCCGTACAGGGAAGACTGGGGAAAAGTGCAACAGGGCGTGAGAGCTCCGTACAGGGTGAACCTGACACCACGGCACCTTGGGAGCAGTGGCTTCGGAACAACAATGACCAAAAATACATATATACAGTAATTTGGGGGTAATTTATACCACCACCCAAAACGGCTCATTGGAGACTGGAAGGGGCTTGCTTGTCTTCTGAACAGGTAGAGCCCTATATGTGCACTGCACACACACACACAAACACACTCCTAGCAGGTCTGTCTTGACATCTTCATCACGTTTCTGTCCTTGGAATGACTTACCATACATTATGTTGTTGTTGTGTAGCCTGAGGGCAAACACACACACACACACACACACACACACACACACACACACACACACACACACACACAGTTGATGGATAGACTGAGTCACAGCTCCCACCACCCGTAGGAGATAGATGAGAGTGTAGAGAGATGCTATATGAGGACTGAGGAACCTACACTACTGTAGTCTACAGCATATCTCCCATAACAACCATATCAAAGCTACTGTATCCATAGTGACGGGATTATACATCCCATACAATGTGATGCAATGTTTTCCAAATATTGCGACAGCAAATAGGTTACAACACACCATATTTTTCAACAACAAAAAAGTCCAGATGTCATATTGCTTATAGTATTGTGGTAATAATATAATATCCATATTAGTGCCATGGAATAAAATGATTATGAGACTGCATATCTCTTGACAAAATCAGTCAAAGATTGATTGATTAACAACCGAACAGATGTCAACCTGTAGGCTACTGTAATTTAATTAAGCATGATTTATCCATTTGCCCATCCAGTGTTTGCTAATACTACGACTATTTCAACAAACAGACCAGTGATCATCTGGGATCCCGGAGCGTGTGGATTTAAACCACGGCTGTATAGGTAGTGTGGTAACAATGTTTCAACTTGATTTGGTCTCAATTCGGTGCTGAACTAATGTAGTATGGCGTTCATAAACCGCCAACGATCCAAAAGTGTAGGTTATTTGCACATTTATTGGTTAGAGCCAAGAGTTCGCAAGTACATGTTTACATTTCTCATTTCCCTCTAATGTAGCGTTTGCATAAACTATATGTGGCTACTCCGATCACCACGCAGTCATTTCCCTGTGGTATTTTCACATGAACTAGTCCATTAAGCGGTTTTGCATTGATACACAATTAGCAAATTACGCGTTTCAAATGGCCATTACACAGTCGTGTGTGTCACTGAAATTGTCATCTGTAAGGGCAAATAATAATTTCTGACCTATAACGAGCAGTAGCCTAAAGTAAGTAGCCCGGGGCATCGATTTAGCATCTGAAATGACCTTAGAGGATTTGTTGTGATTAAATATTGCTTGGATTATACCGTTTTGGGTTCAAATTCACACCCAGTGGATTTTTTAAATGAGATTTACAGTAGGCTACACAACGAATGGATTTGAAGGAGACCCAATGTGGGTTCGTTCAGTTGTCATTATGTTCCTCTTCATAATGTTTTGGATTTGGAAACATCCCTACAACATCGTACATCTGTCACTCTTTGCGCGGGAGGCTGGGACGCTAGCGACGTCGATGTAACATGTCAGAGTAGCACATCTCCATTTAAAAGGATCTCGATTTGAAAATGAATACAGCCGCCAGAGCCAGAGGTGGTTCGGTTAATTCATTTGAGCGTCTGTGCCCATCCAGTCTACCAAAGCGCCAGGCATAGATTGGCAGACAGGAACAATCATTCAAGCAGCGGTTGTAGCCCATGCAGTCTTCGGCTATGTCTTTATCAGTCACTTAAAATGGGCCGTAGGTAAAATGGATGTAATAGCTACGTGTAACAGCAGTAGCGCCACAGTCTTACCGGCTGCTGTATGTGACGAACCGTTCCTTTCCCTTGTGGAGGATGGTGCTGTAGCTGAACCTCGCGCTTCATATACTCGCTGCTGCCTTTGTAGCCACCGCCGCCGACCCGGTCTCTCTTCTCCCTCATGTTCGACGCGCCACCGCCGCCGTTTTCCCGTTCTTCCCCGGAATCGAGGCTACTGAAGTTCCACACTATCAGCGTCTGGACCAGCAGCACGGTGAGAGCCGCTATCAAGGCGGAACGCGAGCGGCGGGCCAACCTGCGAGCGCACGAGCCGCCAACCATCTTCACTCTTTGACTGCTAGGACTCGAGAGGAGAAGGTCGGCTAGCCTGCCTCTGCGTTGCGCGACAGACAGCAGGAGCGGAGAGACCACTGGAGTTGATTTTTTTTTTTGATCTAGCTCACGATGGCTAGGAGGAGCGTCGAGGAGAGGAGGCAGCACGGAGCCATCGTGTGGTTGAAAGACGTTACGCGCGAGCTCAGGATCTTCACCGAATGTTCTGAATCACAGCGACGGTGAATGAGAGTCCTCCGTCTGGAATTCTTGTATAAAATACATCAGCACGAAGCACGTGGGTTATCACCTCCCACATGTACGTGATACCTATCCACGACATTTAATGATTAAACAAACCAACAAACAAAAAATATTTTTGGAAACGTTGATGTGGGTGAACACAATGTACCGTTGAACAATATCAGTACCATGGACAGTGCTCACAGAAAATGTGTATCGCTGCAGCTTCTTACACATAGAATACAAGCTCACATCCATCCCATGTACTGTAGGCTCCACTAGGACCAACCCTCACCATCCCCTTATGCATTCAATTATTGATGCCACTTCATGTGCATTTCAAACATAACCAATGTACCAAATGACCATAAGAGCTATAAAAGGAGAGTTATTCATGTACAGTATATTGTAGCGACCTTAATCCAACACGTAATGACCTCGCCAAGAAGTTCGGACCTCTTGATTTAACAGTTAAGCTGTTGGCTTGACAGTCGCTGGACCTGTGTTCGAGTCTCCGTGGGGGGTTAACCCCAAGTTCACTTCAACATGATTTGATTCTTAAGAAATGGCCTAAGTCTATGCCTACAGCTGTGTATGAACGGTAGGGAGGACTCCAATGGAGCTAGGTCTTACAATAGTATCAAGCCCAAAGTTATACTACAGCAACTTCTTGTAATGGATGTAGAGGATTTCCATCCATATTTACTCTGTGTGCCCCTGTGCATTGTGCTTAATTTTCTGGCAAGCATACCTTCGCTATCTAATTGTCTGCCAAGGCTGAGCTAGTACAGCTACTGGGACTTATAAGGAAGGGAGAACACACAGACACAAATACACACACACAAATACACACACACACACACACACAGACACACACACACACACACACACAGGGCTGATGTAGTATCTACTGGGACTACTACATCAGCTCTGTATGCGTGTTTGTATTTGCAGTGTGTATTTGCAGCGTGAATGTGTGTGTGTTCTCCCTTCCTTCCTTATAAGTCCACACTGCTACCCTTTAATTAGTCAACAAACACTATCAACTAGGCAATCCACACCGAGGCTGTTCTGCTGTTTGCTTAAGGGCAATGAACCACTGACGGTGAATAAATAAGATAGCATTCACACAGAGTGTGTGTCTACCAACAGTACACCAGGCCTAGCGGACACAAATTGATGGGTGGGTTTGGTAAGACGAAAATTGCATAATTGGTGCAAAACAGGAAAATTGTTTCTCTGATATTTTGAAGGCAGGTTTTGCATATCTCAACCTTTTCAATAAGAGTTGGATTACAGAGTGTGACTACAGGCGGAAATGCGGAGATGGTAGCATTAGGTAGGGTGAGTTATTATTTTTCGGCAGACAGTAAGTACACAGACCACTGTGTGTGTGTGTGCGTGTGTGTGTTTCACCTGAAGGAATACATTTGAGAGGCAGAAAGGCTAGAACAAAGCACATTATGCAAAGCTCAAAACAACAGCCTTGGCTGAAACAAAAATACATAGTTATTAGTCTCTGACCTTGTTGTGTTTTCTCCAGACTGGTTAATTATGACATGCCACACATTGACAGCATGCCTTGCATTTGTAGATAGTGTTTATTCTCAGCCTAGCTGCCAATCGAAAACAGACAGATATCTGACATTAGGCACAAACGGTGTTAATTTGAGCTGTATCATGTTAATTTGAGCTGTATCCTAGCAACAGAAGGTAGTCTAGCACCAACCCACACGCCATTCAATTTTACCTGGCAGTATGGGTGAAACGTTTGTCCATTCACCCAACAAGACGTGCAGTAATATCAACCGGATGCAAGAACTCAAGTGGGTACATGGACAAAAGAGGACCAGTTGGGCCAAGACTGCTTCTATTCATCCATTGACAAGACAACTATATTATATTTAATATACAGTATGTTCATATTGTACATTCCATGAAAGTTTCCTTAGCATTTATTTAGCATTTAAATTGCAGCACACATTTGATTAACAAGGTGCTATTACCTTGGGCAAACAAAAATCTATGTTACTGTCCAAAAGCGATAAGGACCCCCAGATCACACACACACACGCACGCACACACACACCATACTAATTGATAAACGGCACATTGAAATTGAAAATAGCTTTGTGCTCACACACATTCCTGAGACATTTGAACGTCTTCTACATTTTAAAAATGTTGTCAAGGTGAGAGACAGTGGGAAAGAAAGAAGGGAGAGAGACAAACTAAGAGAGAGAGAGAGAGAGAGAGAGAGAGAACGTGATATGGATGAGCATGTGAGGAAAGGCAAAGAATAAGGGAGGAGAAAAGAAGAAGAGAGGAAAGAGAGAGTAGAAATAATGGACAAGGAGAAAGAAAGTCTGGGGGAGAGAAAGTGAGAAAAATAGAGAAGACTAAAAGTCAGGTGAAAGAGACGGGAGACAGAAGGAATGTGAGAAAAATGTAGAGGTAGAAGGTTTTAGCGAGAGAGACAGAGAGAGATGTAGGAGGGACAGGAAGAGGCAGGGGCACACAAAGAGAAGTTGAGAGACTGAGGAGGGAGAGAGAGAGAGAGAGAGAGAATATCAGAAAGCGAGAAAGGGTACAACTACAACTTCTCAGGCAGCAGAACTAGCTCTTCTCTTCTCATTAGCCAATGCTCCGTTGCCTGGGGGATAGCTTCGGCCCACTGTCGCCGCAGCCATGGCTTCCGGTCCCCACGGCTGATGAATTTAATTAAAGCTGACGCCCCCATCAGTCAAGCACAGACACGGACCAACACTGACCAGATTGGTGCTAGGTTGCATCTCTTTCTGTCTCTGTCTCTGTCTCTCTCTCTCTCTCTCTCTCTCTCTCTCTCTCTCTCTCTCTCTCTCTCTCTCTCTCTCTCTCCTTCTTCTCTGCAGTGTCAGTCAGAACAGAAAATAAGTCTGAGGGAGAGGGTATGTGTGGGTCAGGTGAGATGACTGGTCATGCCTTGGGTTCCTCATTCGCTTGTCCCTGAGACGTAGCGTTTGGGGAGCGGTGGAGAGGTCAATCTTTTCATTCAATAGTAGAATAAGACAGAAGACAGAGATGGCTAGTCACATTCTGACATCATGGCTACGGGTTTGGTCGAAGCACACAAAAAGGAAGGATACATGGAATGTGTTGAAAGGAGATCCTTGGTAATTAGTTGGTGTAACACTGACATGTTGAGGGCTCATACTCTATCTAATCGTGTTAGACAACAGGGTTTGTATTGAGTTCCTGTTCTTGTGGTCAAAGGTGAATAGGTCACAGGGTTAGAGGGTTATAGAGTCAGAGTCCATGCAGGGTAGTAGGGTGAATTAGCCCCTAGAGAAGAGACTGATCAAAGGTCAATTTGATGTTGTTTTGTTTTTCCCCCACAATGGCTAAACTTATCGTTCAGGAAGGGTAAGCTGATCCTAGATCTGCGCTTAAGGACAAGCCTCACCTAACGCCGCCCCTGTCCCCACAGTTCAGGCAAAGGTCACTTGGGAGTCATGTAAAGTGTCATGGGGACGTGTCGCATAAATTTGGTCCCTGCAGAGCCGGTGACTGGTTCGTGTTGTGACATTGAAGCCGTTCAGCATAAAGGTGGCACATGTCGCAGGGAGAGTAATCCCACTCCATCTACAGCAGTCATAGTTAATGGTGGATCTGGGGGAAGGTTGCTGTGTGTGTGTGTGTGTGTGTGGGGGGGGGGGGGGTCTAGGTGTGTGTGTATTTGTGCGTGAGTGTGTGGATGTGTGTGTGTGTGCCCAAGCCTGTGTGTGAGTCACGCTCTGCAGCAGTTCTGTAATCCTCTACATAAGTTCAGCCATGTTCTCCCAGGTGACACGGTGCTGAGACAGAGAGCAGAATGTATAAGTGTGTGTGTGTGTGTGTGTGTGTGTGTGTGTGTGTGTGTGTGTGTGAGACTTCCGACAAGGAGATGGATAAATCATGGATAAATCAATATATTCCACTGCAACACTGCACAGCCTATCACACAGTAGAAACCAACCAACACTGCACACCCTATCACACAGTAGAAACCAACCAACACTGCACAACCTATCACACAGTAGAAACCAACCAACACTGCACAACCTATCACACAGTAGAAACCAACCAACACTGCACAACCTATCACACAGTAGAAACCAACCAACACTGCACACCCTATCACACAGTAGAAACCAACCAACACTGCACAACCTATCACACAGTAGAAACCAACCAACACTGCACAACCTATCACACAGTAGAAACCAACCAACACTGCACAACCTATCACACAGTAGAAACCAACCAACACTGCACACCCTATCACACAGTAGAAACCAACCAACACTGCACAACCTATCACACAGTAGAAACCAACCAACACTGCACAACCTATCACACAGTAGAAACCAACCAACACTGCACAACCTATCACACAGTAGAAACCAACCAACACTGCACAACCTATCACACAGTAGAAACCAACCAACACTGCACAACCTATCACACAGTAGAAACCAACCAACACTGCACACCCTATCACACAGTAGAAACCAACCAACACTGCACAACCTATCACACAGTAGAAACCAACCAACACTGCACAACCTATCACACAGTAGAAACCAACCAACACTGCACAACCTATCACACAGTAGAAACCAACCAACACTGCACAACCTATCACACAGTAGAAACCAACCAACACTGCACACCCTATCACACAGTAGAAACCAACCAACACTGCACAACCTATCACACAGTAGAAACCAACCAACACTGCACAGCCTATCACACAGTAGAAACCAACCAACACTGCACAACCTATCACACAGTAGAAACCAACCAACACTGCACACCCTATCACACAGTAGAAACCAACCAACACTGCACAACCTATCACACAGTAGAAACAAACCAACACTGCACAACCTATCACACAGTAGAAACCAACCAACACTGCACAACCTATCACACAGTAGAAACCAACCAACACTGCACACCCTATCACACAGTAGAAACCAACCAACACTGCACAACCTACCACACAGTAGAAACCAACCAACACTGCGCACCCTATCACACAGTAGAAACCAACCAACACTGCACAACCTACCACACAGTAGAAACCAACCAACACTGCACACCCTATCACACAGTAGAAACCAACCAACACTGCACAACCTATCACACAGTAGAAACCAACCAACACTGCACAACCTATCACACAGTAGAAACCAACCAACACTGCACACCGTATCACACAGTAGAAACCAACCAACACTGCACAACCTATCACACAGTAGAAACCAACCAACACTGCACACCCTATCACACAGTAGAAACCAACCAACACTGCACAACCTATCACACAGTAGAAACCAACCAACACTGCACAACCTATCACACAGTAGAAACCAACCAACACTGCACACCCTATCACACAGTAGAAACCAACCAACACTGCACAACCTATCACACAGTAGAAACCAACCAACACTGCACAACCTATCACACAGTAGAAACCAACCAACACTGCACAACCTATCACACAGTAGAAACCAACCAACACTGCACACCCTATCACACAGTAGAAACCAACCAACACTGCACAACCTATCACACAGTAGAAACCAACCAACACTGCACAACCTATCACACAGTAGAAACCAACCAACACTGCACAACCTATCACACAGTAGAAACCAACCAACACTGCACACCCTATCACACAGTAGAAACCAACCAACACTGCACACCCTATCACACAGCAGAAACCAACCAACACTGCACACCCTATCACACAGTAGAAACCAACCAACATTGCACAACCTATCACACAGTAGAAACCAACCAACATTGCACAACCTATCACACAGTAGAAACCAACCAACACTGCACACCCTATCACACAGTAGAAACCAACCAACATTGCACAACCTATCACACAGTAGAAACCAACCAACACTGCACACCCTATCACACAGTAGAAACCAACCAACATTGCACAACCTATCACACAGTAGAAACCAACCAACACTGCACACCCTATCACACAGTAGAAACCAACCAACATTGCACAACCTATCACACAGTAGAAACCAACCAACACTGCACACCCTATCACACAGTAGACATCAACCAACATGATCCCAATGCTCACCACTTGAGCAGCAAACCCTCCCATTATACATGGATGATCCTATCGTCCCAAAAGAAACATACTGTAGGCGTGCTTGGCTAGTGTTGGGCTGAAGCAAAACATTGGTCCTGGAGAAAGCGAGTTGGAGGAAACCCTCCAGTGGGCTAAATCAGGGTCACACAGAGTGTTTCTTGGTAGTCTTAAACAAATCTACTTTGAGACAAAAGTATACACCTCACACACATGGTTATGGGCTTTAAAAGAGAAGACACCTGTATCATGTCAGATATAGAATTGAAATGTATTACATTTTAAACTTGCATCCCAATATTACACTTTATATACATCAGAGAAGGTGAATAGGTCACCTTTCTATGTCAAACAAAACCGTTTGACATAGAAACACCAGATTTTCGGCATGTTTAAAAAAATATATCTTTATTAATTATGAAATTATGAATAACATTCCACCCATGAGACCACTAGGTCATTTGACTGCAGTAAAGGGCTAAGTGGAGCATTTCACCCATTCAGAGGAAGCACCAATGATGTCCTATCCTATAACTGCCCTGTCAGTAACCTCAACCTGGGTTGTGTTCAGTTACCACAACGTAGCAAAACATGTTGTAACAGAAAACAAAAATGAGCATTCTTATTGGACAAGTTCGTGATAGCACCTCCCAGTTTCAAAACCTACTGAACATGACCCTGAAGTTTTATGGGCGTATCTCCCTTTAGCATTAAACTTCCAACTGGGTGATGTTCAATAAGGCACAAAGTAGAAAAACATTTTGCAAAAGAAAACTAAAATGTTCTCATTCCCTTTTCAACATGTGTGTGCCTTCTGAACATCACCCTCAGGATTTATGGGTGTTTTTCTCTGTAGCTACTGATGTCGATGTCCCCGTCTAACTTATGGCCATTTTGATTCCTCCCCTTTCACTCGTTTGACTCCTTCACTTGGACGGACTGTTGCAGAGCAAATGTACCCCTGTGTTCCTTCATTAGACTATTTAATAATTGATCACACACACATGCGCATATGAATGCATGCTCACACACACACGCACGCACGCACGCACGCACGCACACACACACACACACACACACACACACACACACACACACACACACACACACACACACACACACACACACACACACACACACACACACACCTTGTGGGGACATACAATTCAGTCCCATTCAAAATCCTATTTTCCCTAACCCCTAACCATAACCTTAACCTGTCCCTTAACCCTAACCTTAACCCAAAAACTTAAACCTAACCCTAGCTCACTAACCTAACCGTGAACCTAATTCTAACCCTAACACTAATTCTAACCTTAACCCCCTAGAAATAGCATTTGACCTTGTGGGGACCAACAAAATGTTTTCAACAAAATGTTATTTTGTTAGTTTACTATTCTTCTGGTCCCCACAAGTATAGTTAAACACGTCCACACACACACACACACGCACGCACACACACACACACACACACACACACACACACACACACACACACACACACACACACACACACACACACACACACACACACACACACACACACACACACACACACCCCTTCCTATTTCTTTTGCTGACTATACATGATGTGTGTCTGGGTTAAATGGATTTGAATGGGCTCTCCGTCGAAAGACAAGAGAATGAGATTGTACATTAAAGTCTTCCATCATACCATGAGTTATTTATATGACACAGAGTCTGTGGAGTAAGAAGATTACTGTGTCTGACCTCTGTGGAAATCTATGCGAATCTCCTCCAGACTCGATAGGAAGTTATTGGTTATTAGCTACATTCATTACGTTTCACAACGTGTGTTCATAGACAGTTACTAGACAGAATGTTAATTGCATTGGGCAGATAAATGTGTGCTTGGGATTCCCATTTCAATTCTTAACAATTTGATAACATTTACTATTGGGCCATTTTCCACCACAGGCATATACAGTATACTGGATAGTAAGGGCAAGACAGTTCTTTAAGCCTAGTTTTCCTTCCACTAACATACATTTTCATGTACTTTAAGCTACTATGTAACTGCGGGTTGGTTTTTAATAAGTACCATTCGGATAACAAATCAATTTTGCACCACAGGCTGGTTCAGTAAGTACAATGCTAGATGTTGTTCAAGCCTAGTTTTCATTCCACTCACACACCTCTACCCCAGCTGCTTCTCTTCATCTGTCAATACTAGGGGTGAGGTTGTCTGTTAATGTCTCTAACTGTGGCCCTTAGGTCCAGATCTCTACCCCTCTCGTCCTCCCAGGGGGCACACTCTTTGGCCCTCAGGGGCCTCCAAGGGCCCCTCTCTCTCTACAACAGCCTGGAGTACTCGACATCATCGATTTCTCTCAACACCCTCTCTCCTTCACTGCATCTCCTCCACCAGTCCCTCTGTGGCTGAACAACCTTGTTAGAACTGTAAAAATAGAAACAAGACCAAAAAGAGGGGGTGAGAAAAAAGGAAGGTGAGAAAAAAGAAGGGAGGGGTGAGGGAGGGAGGGAGGAAGAGAGGTGAGGAACAAGACCAAAGAGAGGAGGGAGTCAAAAATGAGGGATGGAGGGAGGGAGAGAGGGAGAGAAGGGAAGGGAGAGGGTGAGAAAAGATAGTGAAGGAGGCCGGCAGGGGTGAGGAGAGGGGGAGGAAAGAGAGTGAAGGAGGCCGGAAGGGGTGAGAAGAGGGGGAGGAAAGAGAGTGAAGGAGGCCGGGAGGGGTGAGAAGAGGGGGAGGAAAGCCAGCCAAGTTGTGTCTCTCAGGGGCCCGAGGCTTCAGCTGTGTAGGGGAGAATGATTATACAGGTCTCCGCTTCCGTCGCTGATTAGCAACGACCTCTCAGGTCATAGCGAGGTTATAACATGTGTGAGGCAGCTATGACCTCGTTCTCCTTAATCATGGCTCCTAGAATAACTTCCAAGTTTTCAGCCGTTTCAAGCTTCTCTTTGCTAATGAAATTGAAATGTTCTCTTCCTTCTAGCAGCCCTTTGTTTCTCAGTATTTCCCAAACAGAACTAAATATAGATCAAGAAATGAGTTCAAGTAACCCTCAAAATCTTTGATATGTTTTAGCAGTCTGTGATCCAACAAAAGTCTGTAATCCGACAATCAAACTGAACACTGATTAAATTATCCGTCAACAATATATTGTATCTTTGAGTGGATTTGTGAAGAAACTTTCTTCCGAGCTTCACACAAGCACATTCCCTTTTGATACTCAAGTGTGCTCTAGTTCTTTTAAGAAACATAAAACATACATTTATCTTGGGAGAAGTTTCATTCGAATCCATTATCATCAAAACTTTAATGGCATATCCGATATCTGTAGATAGTGTCGAGGAGGTGGCGTGGAACTAGACATTTCTTATTCCTGTTACCACAGGGTTGCATCTCAAATGGTGCCCTATTCCCTATATAGTGCACTACTTTTGGTACTTTTAGTGCACTATTTAGGGAATAGGGTGCCATTTGAGATACATGCCTGGTATTCAGCATTAAACACTAATAGTGTTTCCAACCTTCTTGTCTTCAAATCAATAACAAGCTTCTATGATTCCTACTTAAATAAATTGGGAATTAATCTTGTTATATTCTCCTCCTCCTCCTCTTCCTCCACCTCCTCCTCCACTTCCTAACTTTCACATTGTCTCTATCTGTTTTATTGTAGGTTAACTTTTGTCCGCTCAGTAAAGGAATAGAATGGAGTCGGTGGCCTGCATATCGACTTGTTTGTCCATCTACGATTCAGTGCACTCCGGGGTAGGAGGTACTGAAGCATCGCTTCACATTGCACATTAGGTTTGAAATGAGAAGGGTTGGGATTGGGCAAGCTGACTGTGCACCAATGATATATGAGTCATTTGTTGTGAATGTACATAAAGTGCCAGATGAGATTGTAATTAGGATAATGATGAATCTGATCTCATTTGTGAAGTGCCGCCCTCTCAAATTTAACGCCGACAAAACCTTACTTTTGGCGGAGTGAGTAGAAATGACATTTCCTCTGTGTGGGACAGCCCAATGTGTGCATCATGTTCAACAGTTCTTTACAACACACACTTACACACTCGCACTCACGCAAGCTTGCACGGTTCTAGCCTTTTGGGTTCCCTAAGTGAGATTTTGTTGTGGGCCTCCTTGCCGGCTAAACATTTTAGTGGCCACCTTCTTGACAGCGGAGAGAAACATTTCACATTTTTAAGTTAATTTTCTGAAATTCTACACCTTTTGCCATGGAGTGTAGAGAAAATGTTGCCGTTTTCTGCAATTCTATACATTTTCCCATGTGGTGGAGATCATTTTCATCCGTTTTAAAGATCATTTCCTGAAATTCAAAGATTTTGCCATATACTTATGCCATAATATCTGAGTGTCACTAACAAAATCAATGGGGCCCCCCAGAAAATCAGGGGCCCCCCTGAAGGCCATGATTACTACAAGTTTAGATTAATTTAGACTAATTTACTCATCTAAAAAATGTTAGTGAGTGACAATTGAGTGACATAACAAAATGAAAACTGCTGATGCACAACCACTTTTCGGAATTGCACCTTGTGTATTCTACTATTGTAACCCTGACTGAGTCTCCCCCCATGCCTGAAGCTGGGCACACACTTGCACGCACACACACACAGACACACACTGGCAACTACACACACTCGCAAGCACACACTAGCAAGCACACACATGCACACACACACACACACAGAACCCCGAACCTACATCCCCCAAAACCCACACAAACATACACCACTCTACACAGACTCTGTTCTGTTCCAATAACAATATGTATGCGTCAGTTCCAGAGCAGGGCCATGGATCTATCATTAGTTAATTGCAGGTGTCTAATGCCGGGTGGTGAGGAGGGAACAGGTGAGTGTGGTGGTCAAGCATCTCTCATCCACACTAGATAAACAGTGCTTTAACTGCTATAAACCAAACACCAGGCTCCTGACGTCTGGTGGAGGCTTTCTGCTGTTCTACTGGCAGTCAGCCCAGACTATACAGTCTACAGGACAGGCTGGAGAGTTGGTTAACTTACTGACTGACTGGTACAGACTACAGGACAGGCTGGATGGTTGACTGACTGGTACAGACTACAGGACAGGCTGGATGGCTGACTGACTGACTGGTACAGACTACAATATAGGCTGGATGGTTGACTGACTGGTACAGACTACAGGACAGGCTGGATGGTTGACTGACTGGTACAGACTACAGGATAGGCTGGATGGTTGACTGACTGGTACAGATTACAGGATAGACTGGATGGTTGACTGACTGGTACAGACTACAGGATAGACTGGATGGTTGACTGACTGGTACAGACTACAGGATAGACTGGATGGTTGACTGACTAACTGATACAGACTACAGGACAGGCTGGATGGTTGACTGACTGGTACAGACTACAAGATAGACTGGATAGTTGACTGACTAACTGATACAGACTACAGGACAGGCTGGATGGTTGACTGACTGGTACAGACTACAGGATAGACTGGATGGTTGACTGACTAACTGATACAGACTACAGGATAGGCTGGATGGTTGACTGACTGGTACAGACTACAGGATAAACTGGATGGTTGACTGACTGGTACAGACTACAGGATAGACTGGATGGTTGACTGACTGGTACAGACTACAGGATAGACTGGATGGTCGACTGACTGGTACAGACTACAGGACAGGCTGGATGGTTGACTGACTTGTACAGACTACAGGATAGACTGGATGGTCGACTGACTGGTACAGACTACAGGACAGGCTGGATGGTTGACTGACTAACTGATACAGACTACAGGACAGGCTGGATGGTAGACTGACTGGTACAGACTACAGGATAGACTGGATGGTTGACTGACTGGTACAGACTACAGGACAGGCTGGATGGTTGACTGACTGGTACAGACTACAGGATAGACTGGATGGTTGACTGACTAACTGATACAGACTACAGGACAGGCTGGATGGTTGACTGACTGGTACAGACTACAGGATAGGCTGGATGGTTGACTGACTAGTACAGACTACAGGATAGACTGGATGGTTGACTGACTGGTACAGACTACAGGATAGGCTGGATGGTTGACTGACTGGTACAGACTACAGGATAGACTGGATGGTTGACTGACTAACTGATACAGACTACAAGACAGGCTGGATGGTAGACTGACTGGTACAGACTACAGGATAGACTGGATGGTCGACTGACTGGTACAGACTACAGGACAGGCTGGATGGTTGACTGACTGGTACAGACTACAGGATAGACTGGATGGTTGACTGACTGGTACAGACTACAGGATAGGCTGGATGGTTGACTGACTGGTACAGACTACAGGATAAGATGGATGGTTGACTGACTGGTACAGACTACAGGATAGACTGGATGGTTGACTGACTGGTACAGACTACAAGATAGACTGGATGGTTGACTGACTGGTACAGACTACAGGATAGACTGGATGGTTGACTGACTGGTACAGACTACAGGATAGACTCGATGGTTGACTGACTGGTACAGACTACAGGATAGACTCGATGGTTGACTGACTGGTACAGACTACAGGATAGACTCGATGGTTGACTGACTGGTACAGACTACAGGATAGACTGGATGGTCGACTGACTGGTACAGACTACAGGATAGACTGGATGGTTGACTGACTGGTACAGACTACAGGATAGGCTGGATGGTTGACTGACTGCTGTTCTCTCTGACTAATGCTTTATTCCTTTCTCCTGATCTTTTCTGTCTGTCTGTCTGTCTGTCTGTCTGTCTGTCTGTATCTCTCCCAACAAACCAAAGGATTGGCGAAACTGGTTGGATGACTTACTGGTTGGATGGCGTACTGGTTGGATGGCGTACTGGTTGGATTGCGAACTGGTTGGATGGCAAACTGGTTGGATGGCGAACTGGTTGGATGGCGAACTGGTTGGATGGCGTACTGGTTGGATGGCGAACTGGTTGGATGGCGTACTGGTTGGATGGCGAACTGGTTGGATGGCGTACTGGTTGGATGGATGGCGTACTGGTTGGATGGCGAACTGGTTGGATGGCGTACTGGTTGGATGGATGGCTGGTTAGATGGCGTACTGGTGGATGTCGTACTGGTTGGATGGATGGCTGGTTAGATGGCGTACTGGTGGATGGCGTACTGGTTGGATGGATGGCTGGTTAGATGGCGTACTGGTGGATGGCGTACTGGTTGGATGGATGGCTGGTTAGATGGCGTACTGGTGGATGGCGTACTGGTTGGATGGATGGCTGGTTAGATGGCGTACTGGTGGATGGCGTACTGGTTGGATGGATGGCTGGTTAGATGGCGTACTGGTGGATGGCGTACTGGTTGGATGGATGGCTGGTTAGATGGTGTACTGGTGGATGGCGTACTGGTTGGATGGATGGCTGGTTAGATGGCGTACTGGTGGATGGCTAACTGACTGACTGATTGACTGTATGCTCTTTTTGACCCAGGATTTGTTCTTTCTCTCTCTCTCTCTCTCTCTCTCTCAATTCAATTCAATTCAAGGGGCTTTATTGGCATGGGAAACATGTGTTAACATTGCCAAAGCAAGTGAGGTAGATAATATACAAAAGTGAAATAAACAATACAAATTAACAGTAAACATTACACATACAGAAGTTTCAAAACAATAAAGACATTACAAATGTCATATTATGCATGTATATCTACAGTGTTGTAACAATGTACAAATGGTTAAAGTACACAAGGGAAAATAAATAAGCATGGTTATCCAGTAAATACAATCCATTATGGGTTGTATTTACAATGGTGTTTGTTCTTCACTGGTTGCCCTTTTCTTGTGGCAACAGGTCACAAATATTGCTGCTGTGATGGCACACTGTGGAATTTCACCCAGTAGATATGGGAGTTTATCAAAATTGGATTTGTTTTCAAATTATTTGTGGATCTGTGTAATCTGAGGGAAATATGTATCTCTAATATGGTCATACGTTGGACAGGAGGTTAGGAAGTGCAGCTCAGTTTCCACCATATTTTGTGGGCAGTGTGCACATAGCCTGTCTTCTCTTGAGAGCCAGGTCTGTCTACGGCGGCCTTTCTCAATAGCAAGGCTATGCTCACTAAGTCTGTACATAGTCAAAGCTTTCCTTAAGTTTGGGTCAGTCACAGTGGACAGGTATTCTGCCACTGTGTACTCTCTGTTTAGGGCCAAATAGCATTCTAGTTTGCTCTGTTTTTTTGTTAATTCTTTCCAATGTGTCAAGTAATAATCTTTTTGTTTTCTCATGATTTGGTTGGGTCTAATTGTTTTGCTGTCCTGGGGCTCTGTGGGTGTGTTTGTGTTTGTGAACAGAGCCCCAGGGCCAGCTTGCTTAGGGGCCTCTTCTCCAGGTTCATCTCTCTGTAGGTGATGGCTTTGTTATGGAAGGTTTGGGAATCGCTTCCTTTTAGGTGGTTGTAGAATTTAACAGCTCTTTTCTGGATTTTGATAATTAGTGGGTATCGGCCTAATTCTGCTCTGCATGCATTATTTGGTGTTCTACGTTGTACACAGAGGATATTTTTGCAGAATTCTGTATGCAGAGTCTCAATTTGGTGAAGTCTTGGTTGGTGAGCGGACCTCAGACCTCACAACCGTAAATGGCAATGGGCTCTATGACTTATACGTATTTTTAGCCAGATCCTAATTGGTATGTTGAAATTTATGTTCATTATGATGGCATAGAATGCCCTTCTTGCCTTGTCTCTCAGATCTCTCTCTCTCTCTCTCAGATCTCTCTCTCATTGTTTATTACACAGGTTTGGCCTTCCTCCTAGATATTGTGTCGGTTATGTTTTGATGTCAGCCTCTGAATAGCGAAGTCTCAGTATTTAGTCTGCACAACTTGTCTGTCTGAGATTGTCTCTGAGTTCCTTATTTGTCTCGTTCCAGGCTAGTGGCACCACCCTCCCTCTCTACCATAGCTGGGTACAGTAGTCACACAATAAGCCAAGCCAGTGTGTGAGGAAGCCGCCTACTCGGAGTCAGTCTCACACACACACACACACACACACACACACACACACACACACACACACACACACACACACACACACACACACACACACACACACACTGTCAAGGTCCCCCTGTCCTTAGCCCATAGCCACTGGACATCGGCGCTCCTGTTGTCCAACCAGATTAAGATTGTTAGCTACAACCCCCAGCACTCAGTCACTTGCATGACTATTAGAAAGCCCAGACAATTCCATGCAGCAGACTAGCAAACAGTTTGTATGTGTAAGTGCATGTGTGTGTGTGTGCCTGTGTCCGCCCTGTGTGTCTGTGCGTATGTGCATGCCTGTGTGTGTGTCTGTGCGTACGTGCATGCCTGTGTGTGTGTGCCTGTGACCGCCCTGTGTGTCTGTGCGTACGTGCATGCCTGTGTGTGTGCATGTGTCCGCCCTGTGTGTCTGTGCGTACGTGCATGCCTGTGTGTGTGCATGTGTCCGCCCTGTGTGTCTATGCGTACGTGCATGCCTGTGTGTGTGTGTGTGCATGTGTCCGCCCTGTGTGTCTGTGCGTACGTGCATGCCTGTGTGTGTGCATGTGTCCGCCCTGTCTGTCTGTACGTACGTGCATGCCTGTGTGTGTACGACTCTGATCCAGACTGATTAAACGATCCAGAGGTGTATTTCAGACCAATATGATTATTTGATGAGCCAATCCAACAGAGCATCGCTGGCAAATGACTCTTTGATGAATAAATGACTCTGATGAATCAGCCCAGCATTGCAGTTCTTCAGTTATGAATATGAATGTGATTATTTTATTAGTTAATCAGACAGCCCATTCTATTTCAGGCCAACGTACTGTAACTCTATGATGGGGAGACGAAATCAGTAAAGAAACTCATTCTATCACGAAGTTCATGACTAAGTCGTTCTAAACAGCAGCTGTGTCGTGTTAGAGTTACTCTCCTGTCCTCAGTGCTTAGACAGAGCCTTTATAGTCATTACAAAGTTATTAATTTACCATTAAAGAAACATCTCTTACTAAATCGCTTCTCTCTTAGACCATACATGTAAACAGCACAATATCTCACTCTGAACAGTAGGCCTATATACTGTACACATCTGCCACTTCCTCGTTTATACCGATGGCTCTATCCCATTGGCTAACGGGCCATGTTCACCAGAGTAAGCCGAGTGTGTCTTATTAATGTGTTGTTGTTGCTGACTTTGAAGCAAGGTAATGACACGAGCATCACTCAAAATTACATTACCAGACATCTCTCTCTCTCTCTCTCTCTCTCTCTCTCTCTCTCTCTCTCTCTCTCTCTCTCTCTCTCTCTCTCTCTCTCTCTCTCTCTCTCTCTCTCTCTCTCTCTCTCTCTCTCTCTCTCTCTCTCTCTCTCTCTCTCTCTCAGAGCCAATCGTGTGGTAAACGATAGGGGGAAATATAGTGTGAAACCGCTGGACCAGTGTGCATGGGGAAGGTTAATACAGCCCACTATATGGCTAAAGGGGAGACTGGTTACTATAGGTAGCCGGCACCATAGACATATAATTACTAAAAAGGTCATTCCAAGGCAGTTTACTTACTTCTTCCCTGTCTTTGGCAACAGCTTGTGCCCTGTACCTCTTCCAGCTCATCCACATTAGCACCATAGAAAAACATAACCGACACAATACCTAGGAGGAAGGCCAAACCTGTGTAATAAACAATGAGAGAGAGAGAGGGAGAGAGAGAGAGAGAGAGAGAGAGAGAGGAGGCGAGAGTGTTTTCACTGTGTTCCTCTTATGATGTCTGTAAAGTATAACAATGCTAAGGTCATACTGCAGATTCAAAAGAATGTTCAGTGGACATTATGCTTCACATTTTTCAGTATGAATTTGAGTTTTCTATGCAGGAACGGATTATCTTTTCGTTGTTCTGTTCTAATCTATTCGATGTCTGCTCTTTGAGGATTCCGTTGACTCAATGGTGAGGTAGCTAAATCAGTAAGAAAGAAGTAACAAGACATTTTGATCTCACCATATTGATCATATGGGCGACGCACAACACTGCTGAACCACACAAGCCTTTCAGTGTCACTGTGGTAGAACAATCCTGTGATCACATGCTTAGCATCAATCTAGCAAAGAGCTGAGTTACACATGACAACCTCTCCTAGGGGTGCACATTTTTTTTCGGAATTCTCGGCACAAGGCTAGAAGATAGGGGACCCGCGGTTCGGAATGCCAATCCCATGGGGACTCCATCTCTCTCTCTCTCTCTCTCTCTCTCTCTCTCTCTCTCTCTCTCTCTCCCTCTCTTTCTATCTCTCACTCTCTCCCTTCTTCCTCTCCTCTCCTCTCCCCCACTCCCCATTTCCCCTTTAGTTGTCAGGGGGGAGTCAAGTGCTCAATGCTACGTGTCTCTCTCTCATCTCTCCCCTCCCCTCTCCTCCTCTCCCTCTCTCCCCTGTCTCTACCTCTACTTGTCAGGGGGGAGTAAAGTGCTCAAGGCTACATGTGTTGTAGTAGAAGTGTGGGAATCAGGGAGAACACCAAGGTTAAAAGGAAAGGTGTGTAGAGGACCCTGGGCGATGCTGAACGTGCGCCGTGTTTCGCAGGTTACATCATTTCACACCACTTGTTTTAGAAGGCTCTATCTATATCTGTAGGGACAGGAGCTCTTTTCCTGGTTAGATCATGCAGTCAGGCAAAACTCTAGTCCCTATCTCGGAATTGACTATCTAATAGAAACACACACATCTATATTCATAGTCACATTCTCACCGACAGGGGTTGGAGGTTAGTTTCTACGTTGTGCCTGGCAGGGTTTATGGTACTGTATGCGCAAAAGCATGAACAACCCGCTACCCGGCATCAAACGCACTGTTTATGTTCCTGTCACATTGACTTGAAGCACTGCATTATCTATTAGACTAGATTTGTGTCGTGCGTCCCAAATGACACCCTATTACTCATCTGGTGCACTACTTTTGACCAGGGCCTGTGGGTCTGTGGTAAAAATAAAAATAAAGTAGTGCACTATGTAGGGATTAGGGTGCCATTTGGGAAGCAGTAGGAATGTTGTTTACCACTATGAGCACGGTGTATATTTTATGAGGATGACCATACAGTGATACAACCGTATAAGGTTTCACCTAGGCTTGAAGTATCAGCATATTAATTGAATGTTCGAGACAATTTTCTCATCTCAACTTTTCTTGATTTGATTTGTATGAGGTGTCCAGTGAGGATGGTGTGCTGCGTTGTCAAACCATGTGGAATGTAGTTTGATTCCTCCCTTTTTGTACAATTACTTCATGGTGAAATCGTTGTCAAGAAACTACAACAAATGGTGTATTTTTTTCAGAAAGGGAAACACCCACATGCGCTTATGCTAGGGCTGGTTCAATTAGGGTGTAAGCATGTTGGTTATAGATGAAGATGGTCATGAAAATAAAATAACCATCTTAAATATGTATATATATATTATTCCCGCTCTCTCTCTCCGGCGTGCGACGTCGCCAGTTGTCTCAGCATTACGCACACCTGCCATCATCGTTACGCGCACCTGCCATCATCATTACGCGCACCTGCGCCTCATGACACTCAGCTGGACTAGGCGTTATTGACTCTGTTTCTGTTTCATGTCTGTACGCTTTTAGAGTTTCTTGTTTTGTACTATGTTCCATTTATTATTCAATTTGCACTCCCAGTACTTGCTTCCCGACTCCTAGAGTACACGTTACAATATACAGTATATATATATATTACGAACAGCAGACTGTTTGTTCCCAAGCAAGTTGTTGTGGCAAACGATGATTGGAATGGGCTTGGAACCTTTAACCCTGGCAATTTGACTGGTAAACTCTTTGGTACACTCGCAATGGGTAAACACACGCACACACGCACGCACGCAACGCACGCACACGCACACGCACACGCACACGCACACACACACACACACACACACACACACACACCAGAGATGAAAACTGATTTGAACACCACTTTCCAAGAAGCAGCAGAGCAGAGGTTGCAAATAAGGAATTTATTTAGCTAATAAATGAACAGCCAGCTACATGAAAAGCGACCACTTGTAGAAGCACCGGTCCATCTCCCCTACGCTCTCCCTCTCCAAGGTTATCGGTTTTGGCTTTGTGATGGTCAATGAATGTCAATACAGAAAATGGAGTTCACAAGCGCCAGTGAAGCACTGAACAGGCTGCAGACAACCTTTCCAGTTAAGGAGAGCCCAGTGCCCTGAGGAGATGAGAAGCGGAAAAAACAGACAAGCACACTAAGATACATACAGTTATGCCCAAGACCAGTTTATCGTAAGTTGAGACAATGTACCTTCCGCCTCTCCCCAGTACACTCTAGACTCAATTGTCCCCAAATAACTGTTCTTCCCTAAGAAGTAACGATAGAATTAGCTGATGCCAATGAGATACGTACATGGACAATGCAAGACAACATAAAATAGGGTTTATAGCATGTAAGTCAATCATTTTCAGTTTTTTGGGGGGGTACATCAGGAAAGGAGTCGGAGCTAAAATGTCTGCTCAGCCCAAAGCCCACTCGCTCTATATGTCATGTATACAATAACTATCTATTTATACTATGATCCTCCCATTCTATGGAATGCCCACTGCCCTCATATGTCATGTCTGCAAAAATGTTTTACTTGGTTCTTCAATGACAGACGGAACAGATAAAGTTCAAGTTGATTCTATACAAGTAAAGACGAACATAATCCAAATGATCATATGGAATGTGCTCGGGCTCCATGATGGGGAAAAAAACATATGGTTCTCGAACAGTTAAAGAGATTGTCGGCCGATGTGGTTTTCTTGCGAGAGTTTCATTTTTTTAAAGGAGAAATTTAGCATTTAAAGAGGAGCTGAGTTTGAGAGGTCAATGCTGCCACCTACTGTAGTAACAGCAGTTGTAGACATCCTGATAAAAAAAGAATATACAGTGCCTTGCGAAAGTATTCGGCCCCCTTGAACTTTGCGACCTTTTGCCACATTTCAGGCTTCAAACATAAAGATATAAAACTGTATTTTTTTGTGAAGAATCAACAACAAGTGGGACACAATCATGAAGTGGAACGACATTTATTGGATATTTCAAACTTTTTTAACAAATCAAAAACTGAAAAATTGGGCGTGCAAAATTATTCAGCCCCTTTACTTTCAGTGCAGCAAACTCTCTCCAGAAGTTCAGTGAGGATCTCTGAATGATCCAATGTTGACCTAAATGACTAATGATGATAAATACAATCCACCTGTGTGTAATCAAGTCTCCGTATAAATGCACCTGCACTGTGATAGTCTCAGAGGTCCGTTAAAAGCGCAGAGAGCATCATGAAGAACAAGGAACACACCAGGCAGGTCCGAGATACTGTTGTGAAGAAGTTTAAAGCCGGATTTGGATACAAAAAGATTTCCCAAGCTTTAAACATCCCAAGGAGCACTGTGCAAGCGATAATATTGAAATGGAAGGAGTATCAGACCACTGCAAATCTACCAAGACCTAGCCGTCCCTCTAAACTTTCAGCTCATACAAGGAGAAGACTGATCAGAGATGCAGCCAAGAGGCCCATGATCACTCTGGATGAACTGCAGAGATCTACAGCTGAGGTGGGAGACTGTCCATAGGACAACAATCAGTCATATATTGCACAAATCTGGCCTTTATGGAAGGGTGGCAAGAAGAAAGCCATTTCTTAAAGATATCCATAAAAAGTGTTGTTTAAAGTTTGCCACAAGCCACCTGGGAGACACACCAAACATGTGGAAGAAGGTGCTCTGGTCAGATGAAACCAAAATTGAACTTTTTGGCAACAATGCAAAACGTTATGTTTGGCGTAAAAGCAACACAGCTGAACACACCATCCCCACTGTCAAACATGGTGGTGGCAGCATCATGGTTTGGGCCTGCTTTTCTTCAGCAGGGACAGGGAAGATGGTTAAAATTGATGGGAAGATGGATGAAGCCAAATACAGGACCATTCTGGAAGAAAACCTGATGGAGTCTGCAAAAGACCTGAGCCTGGGACGGAGATTTGTCTTCCAACAAGACAATGATCCAAAACATAAAGCAAAATCTACAATGGAATGGTTCAAAAATAAACATATCCAGGTGTTAGAATGGCCAAGTCAAAGTCCAGACCTGAATCCAACCGAGAATCTGTGGAAAGAACTGAAAACTGCTGTTCACAAATGCTCTCCATCCAACCTCACTGAGCTCGAGCTGTTTTGCAAGGAGGAATGGGAAAAAATGTCAGTCTCTCGATGTGCAAAACTGATAGAGACATACCCCAAGCGACTTACAGCTGTAATCGCAGCAAAAGGTGGCGCTACAAAGTATTAACTTAAGGGGGCTGAATAATTTTGCACGCCCAATTTTTCAGTTTTTGATTTGTTAAAAAAGTTTGAAATATCCAATAAATGTTGTTCCACTTCATGATTGTGTCCCACTTGTTGTTGATTCTTCACAATTTCATCAATTTCATTGTAATCTGGTGTTTTTAGATAGACTTCAAGATATATTAGATCAAATCCAGACAATAACTATTATTTTAGCAGGTGACCTAAATCATACATTGGATAAGATTGACAGACATCGTAATAGAAAAGGCACATATTGGGAGCCTCCAAAGACATAAAAACATCATCTCTACAAATGATTTACAGGACACCTGGAGATTACTATTCCAAACTACAAAAGACTGTTCCTTTTTTTTTCCTCAAAAGTAAGAAACACTGTTCAAGAATCAACTACATTTTTATTTCCAAAAAATGCACTCAACAATTTACTGGGTGAAAAAAATGTATGATATAGTGATATCGGATCATTCTCGTGTTTAATTACACCGATAGAAAATACATTTAGTGACAGAGATTGGAGAATGAACATGAGCACATCTTCTGGACCCGAAATTTATTAAATACGTAAAACAAAAAAAAAAAACCTTTACCATTATAATGTAGACATAGAGGACAGAGAAAAGATGACCCCTGATATAATTTGGGATGCCTTTAAGGCGTACATTACGGGGGATGATTATCTCATACTCGGCAAATGTTCAATCTGACTGAGAATTTTAAATAAGAAGAAATCCCTATCTTAGAAAAAGCCTATAAACAATCTTTACAAGGTAAAGGAAATAACATTTAACAATAACACTGAATTTAAGCAGGAATCATTACTTTTGAAGAGAGCCAACAACTACAGGTTAAACTCAAATAAGGCACACTACTTATTGATGGCAAATAAACATGGTAAATGTCTTGCAGCAAAACAAACACATTCTAAACCAGTACATTTCTTAAGATAAAGATACAAAAGCAGTAATTAGAAACAACAACGCAATTAATAATCATTTTAAAAGCTTCTATGAAAATGTATACAAATCACAATTAAACAACAGTTGGACGGATCCTATAGCCTTCTTAGACTCAACAACCCTGAAGAAATTATAAGCAGACAAAAAATAATCACTAAAAACAGAGGTCTTTTATGGCTTTCCCATATAATTATGTTCAACGTTTTGGGACAAAGTAGCCCCCCTATTTACACAAATGGCAACACACGTCACTCAATTCAATACTTCCTAGTTCCATGCATCAGACAGTTATTTCAGTTAAATTAAAACCAGGAAAATCTGGAAAGACCCCTGCTGATTGTAGACCCATAAATGTAATAAATTGTGACAATAAAACATTAACAAAGCTTATAGCAATAAAATGGCAAAAGTTATACCAGACCTGATACATATCAATCAAACAGGGTTTATTAAAAATAGACATTTACAAATACAAGAGCATGTTTCAGCTTAATACAATATGTAAAAAAAACAACAAGACATTGATTTATCAATAATTGTCACGTTCTGACCTTAGCTCCTTTGTTTTGTCTTTGTTTTAGTATGGTCATGGCGTGAGTTGGGGTGGGCAGTCTATGTTTGTTTTTCTATGTTGGTTTTTGTGTTCGGCCTAGTATGGTTCTCAATCAGAGGCAGGTGTCGTTAGTTGTCTCTGATTGAGAATCATACTCAGGTAGCCTTTTTCCACCTGGGTTTCGTGGGTGTTTATTTTCTGTTCAGTGTTTTTCCAGCACCATTCAGGACTGTTCGTTTGTTGTTTTATTTATTTTTTCAGTGTTCAAGTACTTTATTAAAGAATATGGACACTTACCACGCTGCACCTTGGTCCTCACCTCCTTCCACCTACGACGACGCTCGTTACAGTACTAAAATGATAATATATGCAGATAATACGTTATCTGATGAAATTGCCTTAGAAAGGGGAACAGGTCATGGATGTCCCCTCTACCCCCTCCTGTTTGCACTGGCAATTGAACCGCTTGCAGAAATAATTAGACACAAACATAACAGTTATCCGTATCGATAAACATGAAGATAAACTAATGATCTCCTGATATACCTGGCCAATATTAAAAACTCAATGCCCCCTTTCTAAAAATATTTTCAGAATACTACAAAATATCAGGATATTAAATGAATGTGGAAAACTCCCAAAATAATGGCAATAGGAAAAAGAGAAAAGAATAACTCAATCTAGAGTGATCCTTTATGTGGACCACAACAAAAATGAAATACTTAGGATGCTTAATAAGTGACAACAAACAACAAATATCTTAAAGGTAGAATAAACGTCTTTAGAATGGCATGGCTGCCAAAGTTTATGCATTTGCTTTTGGTAATACCAATTCCCCCACCCAAGACATTCTTTAAAAATGTATACTCGGTCATAACAGACTTTATATGGGCAAATAAAACTCATAGGTTAAAAAGGAACGTTTTACGTCTTCCTAAGTCTGAGGGTGGTTTGAACCATCCAGACATGGAATTATGTCAACTCGCTGCCCAAGGCTTTTACTTGCAACAAATAGTTAGATGCACTAAATAGTAACATGTGCATGCTCATCCCCAGAATATTTTATGTGTTGATTTTCAAAGCATAAAGCTAAGAACATTAACAACTTCATAGTGAAGAACACTATAACGATAAAGAAGAAAATGAAAGGTATTGTACAAGAACCAACATCACTCCCTAAAAACACAATGTTATGGAACAATCCTCAGATAGCTTTTCCGAATTCACCGATTTTATTTTACCTTTATTTAACTAGGCAAGTCAGTTAAGAACAAATTCTTATTTTTATTTTTATTTATTTTTTACCCCTTTTTCGTGGTATCCAATTGTTGTAGTAGCTACTATCTTGTCTCATCGCTACAACTCCCGTACGGGCTCGGGAGAGACTAAGGTTGAAAGTCATGCGTCCTCCGATACACAACCCAACCAAGCCGCACTGCTTCTTAACACAGCGCACAGCGCCGGAGGAAACACCGTGCACCCGGCCACCTTGGTTAGCGTACACTGCGCCCAGCCCGCCACAGGAGTCGCTGGTGCGCGATGAGACAAGGACACCCCTACCGACCAAGCCCTCACTAACCCGGGCGACGCTAGGCCAATTGTGCGTCGCCCCACGGACCTCCCGGTCGCGGCCGGTTACGACAGAGCCTGGGCGCGAACCCAGGGACTCTGATGGCACAGCTGGCGCTGCAGTACAGCGCCCTTAACCACTGCGCCAACAAATTCTTATTTACAATGACGGCCTAGGAACAGTGGGTTAACTGCCTGTTCAGGGGCAGAACGACAGATTTGTACCTTGTCAGCTCGGGGATTTGAACTTGCAACCTTCCGGTAAATTGGTTCACATGGAAAACTAAAGGATTAAGCGTAAATGTTTTGTTAGCTGTAATTTCGTTAGTTATGCTCCAATTTTCCCTCCATCTAAAGGCATAGAAACTGTAAATTACTTGGTAACAGGAAATACATATACAGTTGAAGTCGGAAGTTTACATACACCTTAGCCAAATACATTTAAACTCAGTTTTTCACAATTCCTGACATTTAATCAGAGTAAAAAATCCCTGTCTTAGGTCAGTTACGATCACCACTTTATTTTAAGAATGTGAAATGTCAGAATAATAGTAGAGAGAATTATTTATTTCAGCTTTTATTTCTTTCATCACATTCCCAGTGGGTCAGAGGATTACATACACACAATTAGTATTTGGTAGCATTGCCTTTAAATGGTTTAACTTGGGTCAAACGTTTTGGGTAGCCTTCCACAAGTTGGGTGAATTTTGGCCCATTCCTCCTGACAGAGCTGGAGTAACTGAGTCAGGTTTGTAGGCCTCCTTGCTCGCACACGCTTTTTCAGTTCTGCCCACACATTTTCTATAGGAATGAGGTCAGGGCTTTGTGATGACCACTCCAATACCTTTACTTTTTTGTCCTTAAGCCATTTTGACGCAACTTTGGAAGTATGCTTGGGGTCATTGTCCATTTGGAAGACCAATTTGTGACCAAGCTTTAACTTCCTGACTGATGTCTTGAGATGTTGCTTCAATATATCCACATAATTGTCCGTCCTCATGATGCCATCTATTTTGTAAAGTGCACCAGTCCCTCCTGCAGCAAAGCACCCCCACAACATGATGCTGCCACCCCCATGCTTCACGGTTGGGATGGTGTCCTTCGGCTTGCAAGCCTCCCCCTTTTTCCTCAAAACATAATGATGGTCATTATGGCCAAACAGTTATATTTTTGTTTCATCAGACCAGAGGACATTTCTCCAAAAAGTACGATCTTTGTCCCCATGTGCAGTTGCAAACCGTAGTCTGGCTTTTTTATGGCGGTTTTGGAGCAGTGGCTTATTCCTTGCTGAGCAGCCTTTCAGGTTATGTCGATATAGGACTCATTTTACTGTGGATATAGATACTTTTGTACCTGTTTCCTCCAGCGTCTTCACAAGGTGCTTTACTGTTGTTCTGAGATTTATTTGCACTTTTCGCACCAAAGTACGTTCATCTCTAGGAAACAGAACACGTCTCCTTCCTGAGCGGTATGATGGCTGCGTGGTCTCATGGTGTTTATACTTGCATACTATTGTTTGTACAGATGAGCGTGGTACCTTCAGGCATTTGGAAATTGCTCCCAAGGATGAACCAGACTAGCAGAGGTCTATATTTTCTTTTTGAGGTCTTGGATGATTTCTTTTGATTTTCCCATGATGTCAAGCATAGAGGCACTGAGTATGAAGGTAGGCCTTGAAATACATCTGCAGGGCACACCTCCAATTGACTAAAATGATGTCAATTAGCCAATCAGAAGCTTCTAAAGTCATGCCATCTTTATCTGGAATTTTCCAAGCTGTTTAAAGGCACAGTCAACTTAGTGTATGTAAACTCACCTACTGGAATAGTGATACAGTGAGTTATACGGAAATAATCTGTCTGTAAACAATTGTTGGAAAAATTACTTGTGTCATGCACAATGTGGATGTCCTAATTGACTTGCCAAAACTATAATTTGTTAACAAGACATGGAGTGGTTGAAAAACGAGTTTGAATGACTTTTTAAGTGTATGTAAACTTCTGACTTCAACTGTATCCATGACAAAATTAAAAAGCAATTTTGAAGTGACCATGTCAAACACATGCAAATCAAAAGTTACATATCGCAACATTTCTATTTTAAATATTTTGGACATCAGAGCAACCTTGAGGGAATCTCAGTTGAGATTGGCTGACTGGCGGCTCTGGCGGCTCCTGGCTGACTGGCGGCTCTGGCGGCTCCTGGCTGACTGCCGGCTCTGGTGGCTCCTGACAGACTGGCGGCTCTGGCGGCTCCTGACAGACTGGCGGCTCAGGACAGACTGGCGGCTCTGGCGGCTCAGGACAGACGGGAGACTCTGGCGGCTCAGGACAGACGGGAGACTCTGGCGGCTCAGGACAGACGGGAGACTCTGACAACGCTGGGCAGGAGGAATGCTCTGGCAGCGCTGGACAGGCTGGAGCACCTGTAGGGATAAGACAGATAGACAGCCTGGTGCGGTGGGCCTGCCACCGGAGGGTTGGTGCGTGGAGGTGACACCGGATAGACCGGACCGTGCAGGCTCACTGGAGCTCTTGAGCACCGAGCCTGCCCAACCTTTCCTGGTTGAATGCTCCCCGTAGCCAGGCCAGTGCGGCGAGGTGGAATAGCCCGCACTGGGCTGTGCTGGCGAACCGGGGACACCATGCATAAGGCTGGTGCCATGTACGCCGGCCCAAGGAGACGCACTGGAGACCAGATGCGTAAAGCCGGCTTCATGGCACCTGGCTCGATGCCCACTCTAGCCCGGCCGATACGAGGAGCTGGAATGTACCGCACCGGGCTATGCACACACACACCGTGCGCTCCACCGCATAACACGGTGCCTGCCTGGTTCCTCTCGCTCTCCGGTAAGCACGGGAAGTTGGCGCAGGTCTCCTACCTGGCTTCGCCATACTCCTCGTGTGCCTCCCCCCAAGAAATTCTTGGGGCTGCCTCTCGGGCTTCCAGCCGCGCAGCCGCGCTGCCTCCTCATACCGGCGCCTCTCTGCTTTCGCTAACTCCAGCTCTGCTTTGGGACGGCGATATTCCCCTGGACCCTGAGTCCAGGGTCCTTTGCCGTCCAGAATCTCCTCCCAAGTCCATCTCTCCAGGTATCGCTGCCTCTCCTGCTGTTGCTGCCTGTTACCACGCTCCTTGGTCCTCTGGTGATGGGTGTTTCTGTAACGGCATTCTTCCTCCTCTTCTGAGGAGGAGTAGCGAGAAGGATTGGAGGACCAATGCGCAGCGTGGTAAATGTCCATAACGTTTATTTTAAGACATAAACTGAACACTATGAAATACAAAACAATAAACGTGAACATGAACGAAAACCGAAACAGTACCGTGTGGCAACAAACACTCACACGGAAACAAACACCCACAACTCAAAAGTGAAACCCAGGCTACCTAAGTATGATTTTCAATCAGAGACAACTAACAACACCTGCCTCTGATTGAGAACCATACTAGGCTGAACTCAAAACCCCAACATAGAAAAACACACATAGACTGCCCACCCCAACTCACGCCCTGACCATACTAAATAAAGACAAAACAAAGGAAATAAAGGTCAGAACGTGACAAGCATGAGCGACCGAAGAAAAACACGTTTGTACAACAATAATGCAGGCACTAGGGATGGGGGTGTGAGCATGCGGGTCTGGGCAGATCAGATGTAGTATTGTGTGTGTCTGTAAGTGGTTGTTCGTCTGTTTCTGGAGTAAAAAAAAATACAAAATGTCAAAATGTCATTTCCTGTAACAGTGGTGCTTTGTGGGTAGGAAAATATGGTTTATGGTCACGAAAAGCTTTCTTGTGTGTGTGTGTGTGTGTGTGTGTGTATGTGTGTGTGCGTGTGTGTGTGTGTGTGTGTGTGTACGTGTTTGTGCACGTGTGTGTGAATTTGTCTTTCTCTGTGTGTGCGTGCCTGTGTGGCCATGTGTATGTAAGTGCATGTATGCATGCATGAGTGAATTTATGTGTGTTACAATCTCTTAAGTGCTTAGAGTTTCTTATTTTTTGGCAATAAAGCATTATTCATTACCAGATGGAGAGTGGAGATAAGGGTCTTCTCATTTACCGGGTTAGGGCTCTGGATCGAACTCTCATCACGTCACATCCTCTTGTCTTTTCTGCTGAGAGCACAGTGTTTTTATCTCTTTCAACCCCCACACACATACAGTATGTTACACACATACAGTATATTACAACAAACAGTACATTACAGCATACAGGATATTACACACATACAGTATATTACAACAAACAGTATATTACAGCATACAGGATATTACACACATACAGTATATTACAACAAACAGTATATTACAGCATACAGGATATTACATACATACAGTATATTACAACAAACAGTATATTACAGCATACAGGATATTACAACATACAGGATATTACAACAAACAGTATATTACAGCATACAGGATATTACACACATACAGTATATTACAACAAACAGTATATTACAACATACAGGATATTACACACATACAGTATATTACACACATACAGTATATTACAACATACAGGATATTACAACATACAGGATATTACACAAATACAGTATATTACACACATACAGTATATTACAACATACAGGATATTACACACATACAGTATATTACACACATACATATATTACACACATACAGTATATTACACACATACATATATTACACACATACAGGATATTACACACATACAGTATATTACACAAATACAGTATATTACACACATACAGTATATTACAACATACAGGATATTACACACATACAGTATATTACACACATACATATATTACACACATACAGTATATTACACACCTGCAGTATATTACACACATACATATATCACACACATACAGTACATTACACACATAGACATGGTAGACATGGTCTGAACGGAAGTACATGCACACACAAATGCAAATATTCGTACACATACACTCACGCAGGCCAGCATGAGCACAGGCACACACACACACACACACACACACACACACACACACACACACACACACACACACACACACACACAGGGGAAAGATCCAATCTCTTATCCCCACTGTGATTTCTCCTTCTGCATAATCAAGCATGTTCACATCAATCCATGCGTAGCAGCATGTAATAAACAACATTCACATTCATGTTCCAAAAATGACATGGTTTACCATCCACATTCCCTTCCCATCCCTACTACCCAAACATCCTCTGTCACAGTAACAAAAGATGAAACAGACACCCAAAATCCTTAAATCCCAAAACAAATCAAAGTTCGCTGGCACTGCCAGTCCAGAGAGAGAAAAAATCCACAACACAAACACTGGTGTCTCTGAACGCAACCTGCTGTCACATCTCTGAACGCAACCTGCTATCACATCTCTGAACAGAACCTGCTATCACATCTCTGAACAGAACCTGCTATCACATCTCTGAACGCGTCCTGCTTCACATCTCTGAACGGAACCTGCTATCATGTCTCTGAGCGCAACCTGCTATCACATCTCTGAACGCAACCTGCTATCATGTCTCTGAACGCAACCTGCTATCACATCTCTGAACGCAACCTGCTATCATGATTCTGAACGCAACCTGCTATCATGTCTCTGAGCGCAACCTGCTATCACATCTCTGAACGCAACCTGCTATCATGTCTCTGAACGCAACCTGCTATCACATCTCTGAACGCAACCTGCTATCAAGTCGCTGAACGCAACCTGCTATCATGTCTCTGAACGCAACCTGCTATCATGTCTCTGAACGCAACCTGCTATCACATCTCTGAACGCAACCTGCTATCATATCTCTGAACGCAACCTGCTATTATTTCTCTGAACGCAAACTGCTATCATGTCTCTGAACACGTCCTGCTTCACATCTCTGAACGAAACCTGCTATTGTGTCTCTGAACGCATCCTGCTATCCCATTTCTGCACGCAACCTGCTATCACATCTCTGAACGCAACTTGCTATCATGTCTCTGAACACGATCTGCTATCATGTCTCTGAACGCAATCTGCTATCATGTCTCTGCACGCAATCTGCTATCATGTCTCTGCATGCAACCTGCTATCACATCTCTGAACGCAACCTGCTATCACATCTCTGAACGCAACCTGTTATCACATCTCTGAACGCAACCTGCTATCACATCTCTGAACGCAACCTGCTATCACATCTCTGAACGCAACCTGCTATTATGTCTCTGAACGCAACCTGCTATCACATCTCTGCACGCAACCTGCTATCACATCTTTGAACGCAACCTACTATCACATCTCTGAATGCAACCTGCTATTATGTCTCTGAACGCAACCTGCTATCACATCTCTGAACGCAACCTGCTATCATGTCTCTGAACACGTCCTGCTTCACATCTCTGAACGCAACCTGCTATTGTGTCTCTGAACGCATTCTGCTATCCCATTTACGAACGCAACTTGCTATCACATCTCTGAACGCAACCTGCTATCATGTCTCTGAACGCAACCTGCTATCATGTATCTGAACGCAACCTGCTATCACATCTCTGAATGCAACCTGCTATCATGTCTCTGAACGCCACCTGCTATCATGTCTCTGAACGCAACCTGCTATCGTGTCTCTGAACACGTCCTGCTTCACATCTCTGAACACAACCTGCTATCATGTCTCTGAACGCATCTTGCTATCCCAATTCTGAATGCAACCTGCTGTCACATCCCTGAACGCAACCTGCTATCATGTCTCTGAACACAACCTGCTATCATGTCTCTGAACGCATCCTGCTATCCCAATTCTGAATGCAACCTGCTATCACATCTCTGAACACAACCTGCTATCCTGTCTCTGAACGCATCCTGCTATCCCAATTCTGAATGCAACCTGCTATCACATCTCTGAACACAATCTGCTATCACGTCTCTGAACACAACCTGCTATCATGTCTCTGCACGCAACCTGCTATCACATCTCTGAACACAACCTGCTATCATGTCTCTGAAAACAACCTGCTGTCACATTTCTGGATGCATCCTGTTATCACATCTCTGAACACAATCTGCTATCACGTCTCTGAACACAACCTGCTATCACATCTCTGAACACAACCTGTTATCACATCTCTGAACGCATCCTGTTATTATGTCTCTGAACGCATCCTGCTATCACGTCTCTGAACGCATCCTGCTATCAAGTCTCTGAAGGGAACCTGCTATCACAACCCTGAACACCACCTACTATCACGTCTCTAAACACAACCTACTATCACATCTTTGAACACAACCTACTATCACGTCTCTGAACACAACCTACTATCACGTCTCTGAACACAACCTACTATCACGTCTCGGAAACCTACCTACTATCACGTCTCTAAACACAACCTACTATCACGCCTCTGAACACAACCTACTATCACGTCTCTAAACACAACCTACTATCACGTCTATAAACACAACCTACTATCACGTCTATAAACACAACCTACTATCACGTCTATAAACACAACCTACTATCACGTCTCTGAACACTACCTACTATCACGTCTCTAAACACAACCTACTATCACGTCTATAAACACAACCTACTATCACGTCTATAAACACAACCTACTATCACGTCTCTAAACACAACCTACTATCACGTCTATAAACACAACCTACTATCACGTCTCTGAACGCAATCTACTATCACGTCTCTGAACACAAGCTACTATCACGTCTCTGAACGCAACCTACTATCACGTCTCTGAACGCAATCTACTATCACGTCTCTGAACACAAGCTACTATCACGTCTCTGAACACAACCTACTATCACGTCTCTGAACGCAACCTACTATCACGTCTCTGAACGCAACCTACTGTCACGTCTCTGAACACAACCTACTATCACATCTCTGAACACAACCTACTATCACGTCTCTGAACGCAACCTACTATCACGTCTCTAAACACAACCTACTATCACGTCTCTGAACACAACCTACTATCACGTCTCTGAACACAACCTACTATCACGTCTCTGAACACAACCTACAATCATGTCTCTGAACACAACCTACTATCATGTCTCTGAACGCAACCTTTTATCACGTCTCTGAACACAACCTACTATCACGTCTCTAAACACAACCTACAATCAGAAGGTCACATATGTCCTGTAAGGGCTTTGACTAGGAGATGGTGGGGAGACAGCCACATCGACACACACACAGTGACATGGAGACTGGTGGTTAGACCAGGGACCCTCCCAGGGAGCAAAAAATGCATCTACTCCTCCCTCCCTCCTTCCTCTCCCTGGCTCCCCAGCTCCCTTCCTCCCCTTCTTGCAGCCTGAGGCCAGTTCTGATCTCTGGCCCCCTGCTCTGGCTCTGGAGGATGGTACTGGGCAGGGGAGGGAGGAGGATGGAGGGAAGGAAGGATGGATGAGAAATGAGGGTGGGTAAGTGAATATAACAGAAAGAGAGAGAGAGACAGAGAGGATGGAAAGATGGAGAGAGACGGGAAAAGGGAAATAAGAAAAATAGGAAGCAAGGAATTGAGAGACAGTGTTCAAAAGATGCCAACCACCCTCCAGCCCTTCTCCATACTGAGGGATAGTCTCTCTCCACACCCCCGACCTCCACAGACCCTCCTCCCCTCTCCTGCCCAGGCCTCCAGGAAAAGTTCAATCTTTGCATTTCATTGTGTTTCCCCCTTTGGCTCGTCCCTCATGAAACTTTTAACCCGGTCCCTGGGTGAACAATGCTAATGGGAAAACACACACACTGACTCTGGCTACCACCACCACCACCACCACCACCACCAGCAGCAGCAGCAGCAGCAGCAACACACACACACACACACACACGCACACACGCACACACGCACACACGCACACACGGACACACGGACACACGGACACAGAAATACAGACACACATGCACGCACACACACCCCACTCACCCATTTACAGATCCAAATGTACATATTCACCTTCTCTAAAAACCCATCCACAAAGCTAACCACCAAGCTATTTTACAGAGGGGAAAAAATAGAAAGCTAGATAAACATCACTTACTAAATACCAAATGACTTTGGGCAGAATGGAGGAAGGCTGAGAAGGCTGCTATCCTATATCAGGGTGCTGGCTGGGTCTCTGCCCTGTAGGAGCAGCCGTCAACAGACTGTAATGAATCCTATATGCCAATGCCTGCCAGTGGCAGTACGGCTTTCACGAGTGGCATGAGAAACACAGTCAGAACAACCAGGAAGTAAACTAAAATGAAGACTGAGACTGCAGTTCGTTCATCTAACGGGGGTATCATGGCTTTATCGTGTCGCCACGTCTGAAATTACAGCATTCTCTTTCTGCGTCGCTCTCTCTTTCTGTCAATCTTTATGTCTGTCACTTCCTCCTGCATCACACATTCTCTCTCCATCCCTCTCTCTTTCCTACCTCTCTCTCACTATCCCCATGTATCCTCCTTTCCCCTTTTCTCCCTCCCAATATTTCCTTCCCCCCTCCACCCTCTCTCTCTGTGAAATGTAAAGATTATTCTGGGAGTTATTCTGGGAGTCTATTTGCTGATACCACTCTGCTATCGCACAGATTTCTCTCTACATTGCTATTTTCAGCAGCTATGGCACATATCCATTTAGAGGACTAATATTTTTCTCAGTCCTCCATGAGCAGTGAGACACAGAGAGAGGGAGGGAAGTAGGGAGGGGTGCAGAGGGAGTGTCGGAAGAGAGGGTAAAGTGTAAACCAGTTGTTGGGATACTGACACTTTTTCAAAGAGCAAGATATACTGTACTGTAGTAGCGTTCAATAATGGGAGAGGTGAGATGCACTATGGGACAGGGGTTGGAAGACCACCATACTGAACAAGGTCACTGATGAGGTAACTGATGTTTTGACCCCAGTCAACCTTCTCCAAGACATAACACAACACAACACAACAAAACTAAACGAGAGAAAACTAGAAAAGGATGTTGGTGTAATATGGCTGCACATACAGTATATGTTTTTGAAAATGACTTCCTTTATCAGTAATAACCTCTTTATGTTCCTTTCCTGGAAAGATTGCTATGCCTGCAGTTTTGTAAGACTGAAGTTGGCGAATCATTGTGACTTTGTGGTACACAGCAGAGTTTCAGACTTTGTAGGACAACAACATCATGAAACCTTTTATACTGTGATGATAAAGCCAACAACAGACCAGACTTGAAGTATTCAGACTGAGGTCTGATGGATCAGCCACGGGTGCCTCCGGCAGGATGACTACCAAACCAGAACATATCACATTCCCAATCATTTCAACCCTCATTGAGACCATATTGCTAGGCAATGATGTGTACGTCAATTTCACAAGATCCATGTATTCTCATCTGTCTTGGTCAGACCATGTGGCACCTATAGGAAAGGGGAGAGAGGGAGAGAGGGAGAGAGGGAGAGAGGGAGAGAGAGAGAGAGAGAGAGAGAGAGAGAGAGAGAGAGAGAGAGAGAGAGAGAGAAAAGAGTTATGCATCTAGAGAAAGAAAGATAACATGAAAGAGATCGAAAGAGAGAGAGAGGGAGAGGGAGAGGGAGAGAGAGAGCGAGATGGAACAAGGCATCGAGAGAGATAGAGCACCCACAAGAAAAATAAAGCACACACGCATGCAGGAGAGAGATGAGCCTCTCTGGGCCGGGGATGGTAGGGAGATGGATGGGTGGTGTTTCCTACTACCTGTGAGGGGGTCAGCTTTAAACTGCCTGGGTCAGATAAGGGCTGGCAATAGCAGGTGTCTGGGCAGACATTGACTGTTTACCCAATTGATTTAACTGGAAGACTAGCAGGCATGGCGAGAGAGGGAGGGAGATACAGAGAGAGAGATACAGAGAGAGAGATACAGAGAGAGAGATACAGAGAGAGAGAGAGAGAGATACAGAGAGAGAGATACAGAGAGAGAGATACAGAGAGAGAGCGAGAGAGAATACAGAGAGAGAGAGAGATACAGAGAGAGAGGGAGAGAGATACAGAGAGAGAGAGAGAGAGATACAGAGAGAGAGATAGAGAGAGAGAGAGATACAGAGAGAGAGATACAGAGAGAGAGATACATAGAGAGAGAGATACAGAGAGAGAGATACAGAGAGAGAGAGAGAGATACAGAGAGAGAGAGAGAGATACAGAGAGAGCGAGATACAGAAAGAGAGATAGAGAGAGAGACAGAGAGAGAGAGAGAGAGAGAGAGAGATCCAGAGAGAGAGATACAGAGAGAGTGAAAGAGCGAGAGAGAGAGAGAGAGAACGGTGAACAGAGTTCAGCCACCCACAGCTGTTAATCAAAGTGACAGACTACAGAAGCACAGAATCTTTTATCTCGTCCTTTCTCACTTTCTCTGGTGTGGTGGGTTGGTACGCATGTATTTCTCTGGTGTGGTGGGTTGGTGGGTATGTATTTCTCTGGTGTGGTGGGTTGGTAGGTATGTATTTCTCGGGTGTGGTGGGTTGGTAGGTATATCTTTCTCTGATGTGGTGGGTTGGTGTGTATGTATTTCTCTGGTGTGGTGGGTTGGTAGGTATGTCTTTCTCTGGTGTGGTGGGGTGGTAGGTATGTCTCTCTCTGGTGTGGTGGGTTGGTAGGTATATCTCTCTCTGGTGTGGTGGGATGGTAAGCATGTATTTCTCTGGTCTGGTGGATTGGTAGGCATGTATTTCTCTGCTGTGGTGGGTTGGTAGGCATGAATTTCTCTGCTGTGGTGGGTTGGTAGGTATGTCTTTATCTGTTGTGGTGGGTTGGTAGGTATGTATTTCTCTGGTGTGGTGGGTTGGTAGGTATGTTTTTCTGTTGTGTGGTGGTTTGGTAGGTATGTATTTCTCTGCTGTGGTGGGTTGTAGGCATGTCTTTCTCTGGTGTGGTGGGGTGGTAGGTATATCTCTCTCTAGTGTGGTGGGTTGGTAGGTATGTATTTCTCTGGTGTGGTGGGTTGGTAGGTATGTTTTTCTGTTGTGTGGTGGTTTGGTAGGTATGTATTTCTCTGCTGTGGTGGGTTGTAGGCATGTCTTTCTCTGGTGTGGTGGGTTGGTAGGTATATCTTTCTCTGGTGTGGTGGGTTGGTGGGTATATGTCTTTGGTGTGGTGGGTTGGTAGGTATGTATTTCTCTTTGGTGTGGTGGTTTGGTAGGTATGTTTTTCTCTGGTGTGGTGGCTTGGTAGGTATATCTTTCTCTGGGTTGGTGGGTTGGTAGGTATTTCTCTGGTGTGGTCTGTTGGTAGGTATATCTCTCTCTGGTGTGGTGGGTTGGTAGGTATGTTTTTCTCTGGTGTGGTGGGTTGGTAGGTATGTAATTTCTCTGCTGTGGTGGGTTGGTAGGTATGTATTTCTCTGGTGTGGTGGGTTGGTAGGTATGTATTTCTCTGGTGTGGTGGGTTGGTAGGTATGTTTTTCTGTTGTGTGGTGGTTTGGTAGTTGTGTATTTCTCTGGTGTGGTGGGTTGTAGGCATGTCTTTCTCTGGTGTGGTGGGGTGGGGTAGTAGGTATATCTCTCTCTGGTGTGGTGGGTTGGTAGGTATGTCTTTCTCTGGTGTGGTAAGGTGGTAGGTATGTCTCTCTCTGGTGTGGTGGGTTGGTAGGTATATCTTTCTCTGATGTGGTGGGTTGGTGTGTATGTATTTCTCTGGTGTGGTGGGTTGGTAGGTATGTCTTTCTCTGGTGTGGTGGGGTGGTAGGTATGTCTCTCTCTGGTGTGGTGGGTTGGTAGGTATATCTCTCTCTGGTGTGGTGGGATGGTAAGCATGTATTTCTCTGGTCTGGTGGATTGGTAGGCATGTATTTCTCTGCTGTGGTGGGTTGGTAGGCATGAATTTCTCTGCTGTGGTGGGTTGGTAGGTATGTCTTTATCTGTTGTGGTGGGTTGGTAGGTATGTATTTCTCTGGTGTGGTGGGTTGGTAGGTATGTTTTTCTGTTGTGTGGTGGTTTGGTAGGTATGTATTTCTCTGCTGTGGTGGGTTGTAGGCATGTCTTTCTCTGGTGTGGTGGGGTGGTAGGTATATCTCTCTCTAGTGTGGTGGGTTGGTAGGTATGTATTTCTCTGGTGTGGTGGGTTGGTAGGTATGTTTTTCTGTTGTGTGGTGGTTTGGTAGGTATGTATTTCTCTGCTGTGGTGGGTTGTAGGCATGTCTTTCTCTGGTGTGGTGGGTTGGTAGGTATATCTTTCTCTGGTGTGGTGGGTTGGTGGGTATATGTCTTTGGTGTGGTGGGTTGGTAGGTATGTATTTCTCTTTGGTGTGGTGGTTTGGTAGGTATGTTTTTCTCTGGTGTGGTGGCTTGGTAGGTATATCTTTCTCTGGGTTGGTGGGTTGGTAGGTATTTCTCTGGTGTGGTCTGTTGGTAGGTATATCTCTCTCTGGTGTGGTGGGTTGGTAGGTATGTTTTTCTCTGGTGTGGTGGGTTGGTAGGTATGTAATTTCTCTGCTGTGGTGGGTTGGTAGGTATGTATTTCTCTGGTGTGGTGGGTTGGTAGGTATGTATTTCTCTGGTGTGGTGGGTTGGTAGGTATGTTTTTCTGTTGTGTGGTTTGGTAGTTGTGTATTTCTCTGGTGTGGTGGGTTGTAGGCATGTCTTTCTCTGGTGTGGTGGGGTGGGGTAGTAGGTATATCTCTCTCTGGTGTGGTGGGTTGGTAGGTATGTATTTCTCTGGTTTTGGTTTGTTGGTAGGTATGTATTTATCTGGTGTGGTGGGTTGGTAGGTATATATTTCTCTGGTGTGGTGGGTTGGTAGGTATATCTCTCTCTGGTGTGGTGGATTGGTAGGTATTTCTCTGGTGTGGTGGGTTGGTAGGTATATCTTTCTCTGGTGTGGTGGGTTGGTAGGTATTTATCTGGTGTGGTGGGTTGGTATGTATTTCTCTGGTGTGCTGGGTTGGTAGGTATTTCTCTGGTGTGGTGGCTTGGTAGGTATTTCTCTTGTGTGGTGGGTTGGTAGGTATTTCTCTGGTGTGGTGGGTTGGTAGGTATTTCTCTTGTGTGGTGGGTTTGGTAGGTATTTCTCTGGTGTGGTGGGTTGGTAGGTATATCTTTCTCTGGTGTGGTGGGTTGGTGGGTATATGTCTCTGGTGTGGTGGCTTGGTAGGTAGGTATGTATTTATCTGGTGTGGTGGGTTGGTGTGTATGTATTTCTCTGGTGTGGTGGGTTGGTAGGTATGTCTTTCTCTGGTGTGGTGGGGTGGTAGGTATGTCTCTCTCTGGTGTGGTGGGTTGGTAGGTATATCTCTCTCTGGTGTGGTGGGATGGTAAGCATGTATTTCTCTGGTCTGGTGGATTGGTAGGCATGTATTTCTCTGCTGTGGTGGGTTGGTAGGCATGAATTTCTCTGCTGTGGTGGGTTGGTAGGTATGTCTTTATCTGTTGTGGTGGGTTGGTAGGTATGTATTTCTCTGGTGTGGTGGGTTGGTAGGTATGTTTTTCTGTTGTGTGGTGGTTTGGTAGGTATGTATTTCTCTGCTGTGGTGGGTTGTAGGCATGTCTTTCTCTGGTGTGGTGGGGTGGTAGGTATATCTCTCTCTAGTGTGGTGGGTTGGTAGGTATGTATTTCTCTGGTGTGGTGGGTTGGTAGGTATGTTTTTCTGTTGTGTGGTGGTTTGGTAGGTATGTATTTCTCTGCTGTGGTGGGTTGTAGGCATGTCTTTCTCTGGTGTGGTGGGTTGGTAGGTATATCTTTCTCTGGTGTGGTGGGTTGGTGGGTATATGTCTTTGGTGTGGTGGGTTGGTAGGTATGTATTTCTCTTTGGTGTGGTGGTTTGGTAGGTATGTTTTTCTCTGGTGTGGTGGCTTGGTAGGTATATCTTTCTCTGGGTTGGTGGGTTGGTAGGTATTTCTCTGGTGTGGTCTGTTGGTAGGTATATCTCTCTCTGGTGTGGTGGGTTGGTAGGTATGTTTTTCTCTGGTGTGGTGGGTTGGTAGGTATGTAATTTCTCTGCTGTGGTGGGTTGGTAGGTATGTATTTCTCTGGTGTGGTGGGTTGGTAGGTATGTATTTCTCTGGTGTGGTGGGTTGGTAGGTATGTTTTTCTGTTGTGTGGTGGTTTGGTAGTTGTGTATTTCTCTGGTGTGGTGGGTTGTAGGCATGTCTTTCTCTGGTGTGGTGGGGTGGGGTAGTAGGTATATCTCTCTCTGGTGTGGTGGGTTGGTAGGTATGTATTTCTCTGGTTTTGGTTTGTTGGTAGGTATGTATTTATCTGGTGTGGTGGGTTGGTAGGTATATATTTCTCTGGTGTGGTGGGTTGGTAGGTATATCTCTCTCTGGTGTGGTGGATTGGTAGGTATTTCTCTGGTGTGGTGGGTTGGTAGGTATATCTTTCTCTGGTGTGGTGGGTTGGTAGGTATTTATCTGGTGTGGTGGGTTGGTATGTATTTCTCTGGTGTGCTGGGTTGGTAGGTATTTCTCTGGTGTGGTGGCTTGGTAGGTATTTCTCTTGTGTGGTGGGTTGGTAGGTATTTCTCTGGTGTGGTGGGTTGGTAGGTATTTCTCTTGTGTGGTGGGTTTGGTAGGTATTTCTCTGGTGTGGTGGGTTGGTAGGTATATCTTTCTCTGGTGTGGTGGGTTGGTGGGTATATGTCTCTGGTGTGGTGGCTTGGTAGGTAGGTATGTATTTATCTGGTGTGGTGGGTTGGTAGGTATATCTTTCTCTGGTGTGGTGGGTTGGTAGGTATATGTCTCTGGTGTGGTGGGTTGGTAGGTATGTTTTTCTCTTTGGTGTGTTGGTTTGGTAGGTATGTTTTTCTCTGGTGTGGTGGGTTGGTAGGTAGGTATGCATTTATCTGGTGTGGTGGGTTGGTAGGTATGTTTTTCTCTTTGGTGTGGTGGTTTGGTAGGTATGTTTTTCTCTGGTGTGATGGCTTGGTAGGTATTTCTTTCTCTGCTGTGGTGGGTTGGTAGGTATTTAATTTCTCTGCTCTGGTGGGTTGGTAGGTATGTATTTCTCTGGTGTGGTGGGTTGGTAGGTATATCTTTCTCTGGTGTGGTGGGTTGGTAGGAATGTATTTCTCTGGTGTGGTGGGTTGGTAGGTATATCTTTCTCTGGTGTGGTGGGTTGGTAGGTATATGTCTCTGGTGTGGTGGGTTGGTAGGTATGTTTTTCTCTTTGGTGTGGTGGTTTGGTAGGTATGTTTTTCTCTGGTGTGGTGGGTTGGTAGGTAGGTATGTATTTATCTGGTGTGGTGGGTTGGTAGGTATATGTCTCTGGTGTGGTGGGTTGGTAGGTATGTTTTTCTCTGGTGTGGTGGTTTGGTAGGTATGTATTTCTCTGGTGTGGTGGGTTGGTAGGTATATGTCTCTGGTGTGGTGGGTTGGTAGGTATGTTTTTCTCTTTGGTGTGGTGGTTTGGTAGGTATGTTTTTCTCTGCTGTGGTGGGTTGTAGGCATGTCTTTCTCTGGTGTGGTGGGGTGGTAGGTATATCTCTCTCTAGTGTGGTGGGTTGGTAGGTATGTATTTCTCTGGTGTGGTGGGTTGGTAGGTATGTTTTTCTGTTGTGTGGTGGTTTGGTAGGTATGTATTTCTCTGCTGTGGTGGGTTGTAGGCATGTCTTTCTCTGGTGTGGTGGGTTGGTAGGTATATCTTTCTCTGGTGTGGTGGGTTGGTGGGTATATGTCTTTGGTGTGGTGGGTTGGTAGGTATGTATTTCTCTTTGGTGTGGTGGTTTGGTAGGTATGTTTTTCTCTGGTGTGGTGGCTTGGTAGGTATATCTTTCTCTGGGTTGGTGGGTTGGTAGGTATTTCTCTGGTGTGGTCTGTTGGTAGGTATATCTCTCTCTGGTGTGGTGGGTTGGTAGGTATGTTTTTCTCTGGTGTGGTGGGTTGGTAGGTATGTAATTTCTCTGCTGTGGTGGGTTGGTAGGTATGTATTTCTCTGGTGTGGTGGGTTGGTAGGTATGTATTTCTCTGGTGTGGTGGGTTGGTAGGTATGTTTTTCTGTTGTGTGGTGGTTTGGTAGTTGTGTATTTCTCTGGTGTGGTGGGTTGTAGGCATGTCTTTCTCTGGTGTGGTGGGGTGGGGTAGTAGGTATATCTCTCTCTGGTGTGGTGGGTTGGTAGGTATGTATTTCTCTGGTTTTGGTTTGTTGGTAGGTATGTATTTATCTGGTGTGGTGGGTTGGTAGGTATATATTTCTCTGGTGTGGTGGGTTGGTAGGTATATCTCTCTCTGGTGTGGTGGATTGGTAGGTATTTCTCTGGTGTGGTGGGTTGGTAGGTATATCTTTCTCTGGTGTGGTGGGTTGGTAGGTATTTATCTGGTGTGGTGGGTTGGTATGTATTTCTCTGGTGTGCTGGGTTGGTAGGTATTTCTCTGGTGTGGTGGCTTGGTAGGTATTTCTCTTGTGTGGTGGGTTGGTAGGTATTTCTCTGGTGTGGTGGGTTGGTAGGTATTTCTCTTGTGTGGTGGGTTTGGTAGGTATTTCTCTGGTGTGGTGGGTTGGTAGGTATATCTTTCTCTGGTGTGGTGGGTTGGTGGGTATATGTCTCTGGTGTGGTGGCTTGGTAGGTAGGTATGTATTTATCTGGTGTGGTGGGTTGGTAGGTATATCTTTCTCTGGTGTGGTGGGTTGGTAGGTATATGTCTCTGGTGTGGTGGGTTGGTAGGTATGTTTTTCTCTTTGGTGTGTTGGTTTGGTAGGTATGTTTTTCTCTGGTGTGGTGGGTTGGTAGGTAGGTATGCATTTATCTGGTGTGGTGGGTTGGTAGGTATGTTTTTCTCTTTGGTGTGGTGGTTTGGTAGGTATGTTTTTCTCTGGTGTGATGGCTTGGTAGGTATTTCTTTCTCTGCTGTGGTGGGTTGGTAGGTATTTAATTTCTCTGCTCTGGTGGGTTGGTAGGTATGTATTTCTCTGGTGTGGTGGGTTGGTAGGTATATCTTTCTCTGGTGTGGTGGGTTGGTAGGAATGTATTTCTCTGGTGTGGTGGGTTGGTAGGTATATCTTTCTCTGGTGTGGTGGGTTGGTAGGTATATGTCTCTGGTGTGGTGGGTTGGTAGGTATGTTTTTCTCTTTGGTGTGGTGGTTTGGTAGGTATGTTTTTCTCTGGTGTGGTGGGTTGGTAGGTAGGTATGTATTTATCTGGTGTGGTGGGTTGGTAGGTATATGTCTCTGGTGTGGTGGGTTGGTAGGTATGTTTTTCTCTGGTGTGGTGGTTTGGTAGGTATGTATTTCTCTGGTGTGGTGGGTTGGTAGGTATATGTCTCTGGTGTGGTGGGTTGGTAGGTATGTTTTTCTCTTTGGTGTGGTGGTTTGGTAGGTATGTTTTTCTCTGGTGTGGTGGGTTGGTAGGTAGGTATGTATTTATCTGGTGTGGTGGGTTGGTAGGTATGTTTTTCTCTTTGGTGTGGTGGGTTGGTAGGAATGTATTTCTCTGGTGTGGTGGGTTGGTAGGTATATCTTTCTCTGATGTGATGGGTTGGTAGGTATATATTTCTCTGGTGTGGTGGGTTGGTAGGTATATCTTTATCTGTTGTGGTGGGTTGGTAGGTATATTGTTCTCTTTGGTGTGGTGGTTTGGTAGGTATGTTTTTCTCTTTGGTGTGGTGGTTTGGTAGGTATGTTTTTCTCTGGTGTGGTGGGTTGGTAGGTAGGTATGTATTTATCTGGTGTGGTGGGTTGGTAGGTATGTTTTTCTCTTTGGTGTGGTGGTTTGGTAGGTATGTTTTTCTCTGGTGTGATGGCTTGGTAGGTATTTCTTTCTCTGCTGTGGTGGGTTGGTAGGAATGTATTTCTCTGGTGTGGTGGGTTGGTAGGTATTTAATTTCTCTGCTCTGGTGGGTTGGTAGGTATGTATTTCTCTGGTGTGGTGGGTTGGTAGGTATATCTTTCTCTGGTGTGGTGGGTTGGTAGGAATGTATTTCTCTGGTGTGGTGGGTTGGTAGGTATATCTTTCTCTGGTGTGGTGGGTTGGTAGGTATATGTCTCTGGTGTGGTGGGTTGGTAGGTATGTTTTTCTCTTTGAAGTGGTGGTTTGGTAGGTATGTTTTTCTCTGGTGTGGTGGGTTGGTAGGTAGGTATGTATTTATCTGGTGTGGTGGGTTGGTAGGTATATGTCTCTGGTGTGGTGGGTTGGTAGGTATGTTTTTCTCTTTGGTGTGGTGGTTTGGTAGGTATGCTTTTCTCTGGTGTGATGGCTTGGTAGGTATTTCTTTCTCTGCTGTGGTGGGTTGGTAGGTATTTAATTTCTTTGCTCTGGTGGGTTGGTAGGTATGTATTTCTCTGGTGTGGTGGGTTGGTAGGTATATCTTTCTCTGGTGTGGTGGGTTGGTAGGAATGTATTTCTCTGGTGTGGTGGGTTGGTAGGTATATCTTTCTCTTATGTGATGGGTTGGTAGGTATATATTTCTCTGGTGTGGTGGGTTGGTAGGTATATCTTTATCTGTTGTGGTGGGTTGGTAGGTATATTGTTCTCTGGTGTGTTGGGTTGGTAGGTATATCTTTCTCTGGTGTGGTGGGTTGGTAGGTCTGTATGTATTTCTTTGGTGTGGTGGGTTGGTAGGCATATCTTTATCTGGTGCGGTGGGTTGGTAGGTATGTATTTCTCTGGTGTGGTGGGTTGGTAGGTATATCTTTCTCTGGTGTGGTGGGTTGGTAGGAATGTATTTCTCTGGTGTGGTGGGTTGGTAGGTATATCTTTCTCTGGTGTGGTGGGTTGGTAGGTATATGTCTCTGGTGTGGTGGGTTGGTAGGTATGTTTTTCTCTTTGAAGTGGTGGTTTGGTAGGTATGTTTTTCTCTGGTGTGGTGGGTTGGTAGGTAGGTATGTATTTATCTGGTGTGGTGGGTTGGTAGGTATATGTCTCTGGTGTGGTGGGTTGGTAGGTATGTTTTTCTCTTTGGTGTGGTGGTTTGGTAGGTATGCTTTTCTCTGGTGTGATGGCTTGGTAGGTATTTCTTTCTCTGCTGTGGTGGGTTGGTAGGTATTTAATTTCTTTGCTCTGGTGGGTTGGTAGGTATGTATTTCTCTGGTGTGGTGGGTTGGTAGGTATATCTTTCTCTGGTGTGGTGGGTTGGTAGGAATGTATTTCTCTGGTGTGGTGGGTTGGTAGGTATATCTTTCTCTTATGTGATGGGTTGGTAGGTATATATTTCTCTGGTGTGGTGGGTTGGCAGGTATATCTTTATCTGTTGTGGTGGGTTGGTAGGTATATTGTTCTCTGGTGTGTTGGGTTGGTAGGTATATCTTTCTCTGGTGTGGTGGGTTGGTAGGTCTGTATGTATTTCTTTGGTGTGGTGGGTTGGTAGGCATATCTTTATCTGGTGCGGTGGGTTGGTAGGTATGTATTTCTCTGGTGTGGTGGGTTGGTAGGCATGTATTTCTCTGCTGTGGTGGGTTGGTAGGTATGTAATTTCTCTGCTGTGGTGGGTTGGTAGGTATGTATTTCTCTGGTGTGGTGGGTTGGTAGGTATATCTTTCTCTGGTGCGATGGGTTGGTAGGAATGTATTTCTCTGGTGTGGTGGGTTGGTAGGTATATCTTTCTCTGATGTGGTGGGTTGGTAGGTATATATTTCTCTGGTGTGGTGGGTTGGTAGGTATGTCTTTCTCTGGTGTGGTAAGGTGGTAGGTATGTCTCTCTCTGGTGTGGTGGGTTGGTAGGTATATCTTTCTCTGATGTGGTGGGTTGGTGTGTATGTATTTCTCTGGTGTGGTGGGTTGGTAGGTATGTCTTTCTCTGGTGTGGTGGGGTGGTAGGTATGTCTCTCTCTGGTGTGGTGGGTTGGTAGGTATATCTCTCTCTGGTGTGGTGGGATGGTAAGCATGTATTTCTCTGGTCTGGTGGGTTGGTAGGCATGTATTTCTCTGCTGTGGTGGGTTGGTAGGCATGTATTTCTCTGGTGTGGTGGGTTGGTAGGTATGTCTTTATCTGTTGTGGTGGGTTGGTAGGTATGTATTTCTCTGGTGTGGTGGGTTGGTAGGTATGTTTTTCTGTTGTGTGGTGGTTTGGTAGGTATGTATTTCTCTGGTGTGGTGGGTTGTAGGCATGTCTTTCTCTGGTGTGGTGGGGTGGTAGGTATATCTCTCTCTGGTGTGGTGGGTTGGTAGGTATGTATTTCTCTGGTTTTGGTTTGTTGGTAGGTATGTATTTATCTGGTGTGGTGGGTTGGTAGGTATATCTTTCTCTGGTGTGGTGGGTTGGTGGGTATATGTCTTTGGTGGGGTTGGGTTGGTAGGTATGTATTTCTCTTTGGTGTGGTGGTTTGGTAGGTATGTTTTTCTCTGGTGTGGTGGCTTGGTAGGTATATCTTTCTCTGGGTTGGTGGGTTGGTAGGTATTTCTCTGGTGTGGTCTGTTGGTAGGCATGTATTTATATGCTGTGGTGGGTTGGTAGGTATGTCATTTCTCTGCTGTGGTGGGTTGGTAGGTATGTAATTTCTCTGCTGTGGTGGGTTGGTAGGTATGTATTTCTCTGGTGTGGTGGGTTGGTAGGTATATCTTTCTCTGGTGTGGTGGGTTGGTAGGAATGTATTTCTTTGGTGTGGTGGGTTGGTAGGTATGTCTTTATCTGTTGTGGTGGGTTGGTAGGTATGTATTTCTCTGGTGTGTTGGGTTGGTAGGTATGTTTTTCTGTTGTGTGGTGGTTTGGTAGGTATGTATTTCTCTGGTGTGGTGGGTTGTAGGCATGTCTTTCTCTGGTGTGGTGGGGTGGGGTTGTAGGTATATCTCTCTCTGGTGTGGTGGGTTGGTAGGTATGTATTTCTCTGGTTTTGGTTTGTTGGTAGGTATGTATTTATCTGGTGTGGTGGGTTGGTAGGTATATATTTCTCTGGTGTGGTGGGTTGGTGGGTATATGTCTCTGGTGTGGTGGGTTGGTAGGTATATCTCTCTCTGGTGTGGTGGATTGGTAGGTATTTCTCTGGTGTGGTGGGTTGGTAGGTATATCTCTCTCTGGTGTGGTGGGTTGGTAGGTATTTCTCTAGTGTGGTTGGTTGGTAGGTATTTCTCTGGTGTGGTGGGTTGGTATGTATTTCTCTGGTGTGGTGGGTTGGTAGGTATTTCTCTGGTGTGGTGGGTTGGTAGGTATTTCTCTTGTGTGGTGGGTTGGTAGGTTTTTCTCTGGTGTGGTGGGTTGGTAGGTATTTCTCTTGTGTGGTGGGTTTGGTAGGTATTTCTCTGGTGTGGTGGGTTGGTAGGTATATCTTTCTCTGGTGTGGTGGGTTGGTGGGTATATGTCTCTGGTGTGGTGGGTTGGTAGGTAGGTATGTATTTATCTGGTGTGGTTGGTTGGTAGGTATATCTTTCTCTGGTGTGGTGGGTTGGTAGGTATGTTTTTCTCTTTGGTGTGGTGGTTTGGTAGGTATGTTTTTCTCTGGTGTGGTGGGTTGGTAGGTAGGTATGTATTTATCTGGTGTGGTTGGTTGGTAGGTATATCTTTCTCTGGTGTGGTGGGTTGGTAGGTATATCTTTCTCTGGTGTGGTGGGTTGGTGGGTATATGTCTCTGGTGTGGTGGGTTGGTAGGTAGGTATGTATTTATCTGGTGTGGTTGGTTGGTAGGTATATCTTTCTCTGGTGTGGTGGGTTGGTAGGTATGTTTTTCTCTTTGGTGTGGTGGTTTGGTAGGTATGTTTTTCTCTGGTGTGGTGGCTTGGTAGGTATATTTTTCTCTGGGTTGGTGGGTTGGTATGTATTTATCTTGTGTGGTGGGTTGGTAGGTATATCCTTCTCTTGTGTGGTGGGTTGGTAGGTATGTATTTGTCTGGTGTGATGGGTTGGTTGGAATATCTTTCTCTGGTGTGGTGGGTTCGTAGGTATCTCTCTCTCTGGTGTGGTGGGTTGGTAGGTATATATTTCTCTGGTGTGGTGGGTTGGTATGTATTTCTCTGGTGTGGTGGGTTGGTAGGTATTTCTCTGGTGTGGTGGGTTGGTAGGTATTTCTCTGGTGTGGTGGGTTGGTATGTATTTCTCTGGTGTGGTGGGTTGGTATGTGTTTCTCTGGTGTGGTGGGTTGGTAGGTATTTCTCTGGTGTGGTGGGTTGGTAGGTATTTCTCTTGTGTGGTGGGTTTGGTAGGTATTTCTCTGGTGTGGTGGATTGGTAGTTATTTCTCTGGTGTGGTGGGTTGGTAGGTATTTTTCTGGTGTGGTGGGTTGGTAGGTATTTCTCTGGTGTGGTGGGTTGGTAGGTATTTCTCTGGTGTGGTGGGTTGGTAAGTATATCTTTGGGGACTCTTCTGAGGTGTGAACAAGCACAGGTGCAGGTAGGCAGGCAGGAGCGAACAACTGGCAAACAAACGCACACTGCCTCCTAAAGCCATTGCTGCATGTATAACTGTAGACTGGTCCTAGATCTGTTTGTGCCATCACATCAACTCCTTGCCATGCAAAACATAGCACTTTTATGACAAGAAGTGACAAGAAGTGTGAAGGAGTGGAGTGAAGGCACATGCAGACTGGTACCCAGATAATCTACCTGCCCTCTGGAGTGAGATTCAATGGTTGAGAATATGTCTAATGCCTGGGACAAATGGAAGATGAATAGTTAGGATAAAAGTGAGCAAAAAAAGTATATACTGTTGTTTCTATTTTGTATGCATTTTAAGTAGTCATGGTAACAGCCATGACTTGTGAAAAGCCAACAAGTGTTTGATCTTCAGATGCCAGTGTAGCTCTTGCTGTTGTTGCCCACCCTGGCATAGACTATAGGAAAGAGACACATACACCCTGCCACCTGGCATACTGGCATAGAACCAGCCACGCACGCACACCACCACAGACACGGGTACACGCACATACACACACCCTAAGGGGAGCTCTATTTCACTGCTGCTGGCTCTGCAGGGGCTGTCGGCCGAGTTGGTGTTTTGACATTAGTTTGGAGGGTGGCTGTGTGTGTGTGTGTGTGTGTGAGTGTGTGTGTGTGTGTGTGTGGAGAACGAGGAGCGAACAGGGCTGTGGGTACTAGCTAGTAGGATGTCTATAATTACATATTGATTTCTGTGGTGCGGCTGATCAGCGAGCCTGGGGAAAGTGTGCATAAATCACTCTTTGGTATTCTATGATATACCCCAACGCCTACTTATTCTGTTTAATACAATTTATGGAGATCCTGATTCATGTCCACCCCTCTTGACGGCGTAACGTGGAAGTGTGTGTGTGTGGGGGGTGAGAGGTAGGGGCGGTGTGTGTATGTGTGTGTGTGGGGGGTGAGGGGTAGGGGCGGTGTGTGTATGTGGGTGTGTGTGGGGGGGGTGAGGGGTAGGGGCGGTGTGTGTGTGTATGTGTGTGTGTGTGTGAGCAGCGCGTCGGTCGTCCAAGTTGGTTTATGCGTGTGCTAGGGAGTGTGACCCAGGTTAAACCCTGATTATAATGCCCCACCGGCCACATGAAGGACTCTCACAGAATCAAGGTCCGCGTTTTAGTTGTTTTAGTCAGTGATCCCTATCCTATTTATTTTTTACTTTTGCTTGTGGAAATTTTCCTCAGGAAAATAAAACGGAATAACTAGAGGTTGACGAGTTACTAGAGCGGCATCATTTTAGGGAACAAAATTATAACGTGTTTGATAAGTATAATAATCTCAACAAACATACCTATTGGTTTAGAATTAAACAGCCACCAGATTAAGGAAACAAAGCCACCAGATTAAGGAAACAGCCACCTGAATAAGGAAACAAAGCCACCAGATTAAGGAAACAGCCACCTGAATAAGGAAACAAAGCCACCAGATTAAGGAAACAGCCACCTGAATAAGGAAACAAAGCCACCAGATTAAGGAAACAGCCACCTGAATAAGGAAACAAAGCCACCAGAATAAGGAAACAAAGCCACCAGAATAAGGAAACAGCCACCTGAATAAGGAAACAAAGGCACCAGAATAAGGAAACAAAGCCACCAGAATAAGGAAACAGCCACCTGAATAAGGAAACAAAGGCACCAGAATAAGGAAACAAAGGCACCAGAATAAGGAAACAGCCACCTGAATAAGGAAACAAAGCCACCAGAATAAGGAAACAGCCACCAGAATAAGGAAACAAAGGCACCAGAATAAGGAAACAGCCACCTGAATAAGGAAACAAAGCCACCAGAATAAGGAAACAGCCACCTGAATAAGGAAACAAAGGCACCAGAATAAGGAAACAAAGGCACCCGAATAAGGAAACAAAGGGACCAGAATAAGGAAACAAAGTCACCAGATTAAGGAAACAAAGCCACCTGAATAAGGAAACAAAGCCACCAGAATAAGGAAACAAAGCCACCAGAATAAGGAAACAAAGGCACCAGAATAAGGAAACAAAGTCACCCGAATAAGGAAACAAAGGGACCAGAATAAGGAAACAAAGTCACCAGATTAAGGAAACAAAGTCACCAGAATAAGGAAACAGCCACCTGAATAAGGAAACAAAGGCACCAGAATAAGGTAACAAAGCCACCAGAATAAGGAAACAAAGTCACCAGATTAAGGAAACAAAGCCACCACAATAAGGAAGTAAAGCCACCAGAATAAGAAATAGCCAACAGAATAAGAAATAGCCACCAGAATAAGAAATAGCCACCAGAATAAGAAATAGCCACCAGAATAAGAAATAGCCACCAGAATAAGGAAGTAAAGCCACCAGAATAAGGAAGTAAAGCCACCAGAATAAGGAAACAAAGCCACCAGAATAAGGAAACAAAGCCACCAGAATAAGGAAGTAAAGCCACCAGAATAAGGAAACAAAGCCACCAGAATAAGGAAACAAAGCCACCAGAATAAGGAAAAAAAGTCACCAGAATAAGGAAACAAAGCCACCAGAATAAGGAAACAAAGCCACCAGAATAAGGAAACAAAGCCACCAGAATAAGGAAACAAAGTCACCAGAATAAGGAAACAGAGCCACCAGAATAAGGAAACAAAGCCACCAGGATAAGGAAATAAAGCCAGAATAAGACATGAAACACAGACCAAAAACAGAGAGAAATGACAGTGAAATGGGCCAGGGAAAAAGCTGTTATAGTTCTCTTAGCCCCTTCGGGGGATTTCTGGTGATTTCAAATTGACAATTTCAATTCAGTCCACTACCTCTGAACTCTGGAGCCACAGGGCCTGCCTGTAGCTACAATGGGGAACAGTGCTGTAAGTAAACGAGAGAGAGAGAGAGAGAGAGAGAGAGAGAGAGAGAGAGAGAGAGATATTAGTGTGCCACATAGCTTGTGCTACTCTGCTCTGTAAGAAGTAAGAAGTGTGAAGAAAAATAGCGCAAAGTGTAGTTAGTGTGTGCTGTAAATATCTTCAGTCCCTTTTTATCATGAAATCCTCAACTCGTTCATTCCTTCTCAGATATTTTCTCTCTCACACTCTCTCCGTTCCCATCTTCCATCTATCCACCCTGTGATGGACAGCCGGCCTACCTCAATCTGATCCATTTGTTCACCAACCATCTCCAGTGGGAGACACTGTATGAGTGCGTGCCTCCAATCCGGCTACTGTCACTTAATTCTAAGTCCATAGAGATGATGGACAGCACACAGAGAGGATATTACAGTATTGATCTGAACAAGCTGGGGGGATCGTCTACCTGTCGCTCAAACCCTGTTGCTAGTCATTCTTCTCTGAGGGGGGGCGGGGGTTGTGGTGTTGGGTGTGTGTGTGTGTGTGTTTTTGCCTGTGCCTGTGTCTTTATGTGTATGTGTGTGTGTGAATTTGATCAAGCTGGAGATAGTATGAGAGGTGTTGTTAACTTGATTTATAGTTCTATTATAGTTGCTGTGGCAACCAACTTTCAGTACCCACGGCCTCCTGCGTGAAGGGGTTGAGATCCCTCTCTCTCACGCACGCACTCACGCATTCACTCACTCACTCACTCACTCACTCACTCACTCACTCACTCACTCACTCACTCATACACTCACTCACTCACTCACTCACTCACTCACTCACTCACTCACTCACACACACTCACTTTTTGTCCTCTCTCTCTCTCTCACTCACTCACTCACTCACTCACTCACTCACACACACTCACTTTTTGTCCTCTCTCTCTCTCTCTCTCTCTCACTCACTCACTCACTCACGACACACACACACACACAGCACAAAACACACACAGCGCGAAACACACAGCTCGACACACACACCCACCCACCCACCCACACACACACACACACACACAGCGCAACAAAACAATCTGTACAGCTGGAGTACGAGTGAGAGAGAGAGTGAGAGAGAGAGTCCCTTATCAAAGGGTCTTTGCTTAACCCACTTAATTTGAGACGTTCACATGACAGGTTGAGGTTAATAAACCAAATATAAACGCAACATGTAAAGTGTTGGTCCCTGTTTCATGAGTTGACATCAAAGATCCCAGAAATGTTTAATTTGGACACAAAAAGCTTATTTCTCTCCAATTTTGTGCAGAAATTTGTTTTAATCCCTGTTAGTGAGTATTTCTCCTTTGCTAAGATAATCCATCCACCTGACAGATGTGGCATATTAAGGAGCTGATTAAACAACATGATCATTACATATGTGCATCTTGTGCTGGGGACAATAAAAGGCCACTCTAAAATGTGCAGTTTTGTCTCACAACACAATGCCACAGATGTCTCAAGTTTTTAGGGAGTGTGCAATTGGCATGCTGACTGCAGGAATGTCCACCAGAGCTTTTTCCAGATAATTTTATGTTCATTTCTCTACCATAAGCCGCCTCCAATGTCATTTTAGAGAATTTGGCAGTATGTACAAACGTCCTCACAACCGCAGACACGTGTAACCACGCCAGCCCAGAACCTCCATATCCGGCTTCTTCACCTGCGGGATTGTCTGAGACCGGCCAGGCAGACAGCTGATGAAACTAAGGAGTATTTATGTCTGTAATAAAGCCCTTTAGTGGGAAAAACACCTTCTGATTGGCTGGACCTGGCTCCCCAGTGGATGGGCCTGGCTCCCAATTCGTTGGCTTATGCCCTCCTAGGCCCACCCGTGTCTGCTCCCCTGCCCAGCCATGTGAAATCCATAGATTAAGGCCTAAGTTACTCATTTCAATTGAATGATTTCCTTATATGAACTGAGTACCCTCGTTTAAATTGTTGCACGTTGCGTTTATGTTTTTGTTCAGTATAAAACCAATATAAACACTACTACAGTTCCAACAGATAACGGAAACGTACAGCACCAGCCAAAAGTTTGGACACACCTACTCATTCAAGTGTTTTTCTTTATTTTTACTATTTTCTACATTGTAGAGCAGGGGTGTCAAAGTCAAATGGACGGAGGGCCAAATAAAAAAATCAGCTACAAGACGAGGGCCGGACTGTTCGAATGTTCATTGAAAATTTTTTAAATGACGCATATAGTCTAGTGAACCTAATTGAACCTACTGAAAACCTAACAAATATATTACAATATGATCAGATAAATAAAGCAATATTTTCTTATGGCTCTGTCAGTAATCTTTAATTTTCAACAGACACAAAAGACAAATTTCCTTTATATAAATATCCCCATAACATGAACATTAAATGAAAGAAACCGGTATTCAAGGCACCATCAGTAGACTATATTTTCTATTTTAGCAAAAGTGGGCTAAATTTACTTCAAAGAAAAAACAATAATAGCAATTTTCTATCATCCACTCAACTGAAATATTTTTAAAATATAATTGGATTGAAATACAAAAAAATAAAGTGCAAAAATCTATTAATCAAAAACAACACTTTGTTTAAGGAGAAGTAACATGCAGTGAAAACAAATATTAAATTTTAACTTTTAAACTTGAACTGAGTAAAAACTCTAAATATGTGATTGCACAGTAATGTTCACTTGTTTGAGGTTGAGGGTGATACTTGGTGGTGTCCCATCTTTTCCACAAGTTCATCAATGTTCGGGGTAAGGCTCTGAGCTGAAGAAATCCTCAGAATTGAGTGGAGGTGTTCAGCAGTAAGTCGACTTCTGTGTGATGTTTTGTTCAGGTTCATCAAAGAAAACAGTTGTTCACACAGGTATGTGCTGCCAAACATAGACAACGTTTGAGCAGCCTGGATGCGCAGCTGGGGCATTGTGCCGGGGAGGAAACGGGCAAACTCCGCAGCACCCACTGCCGCATATTTTTCCCTCAGTGCATCATTGCATTGGAGGTCAATCAACTCCATTTGGAGGTTTGGTGGTGAGCTTTCCACGTCAACAGCAAATGGGTTACCGAGCAGTTCCAACCTGCTTTTTTGTGCTTCAAAGTCAGCAAATCGGCGTCGAAAGTCAGTGGTAAGCATACCTATTTTATCAGCCAACTGTGTGCTCGGGAACGCACTGGTAGAGAGCTTCTCTTTCATGGTCTGGCAGCTGGGAAAGTGGCTCAAATTTTCTTTCCGCATCTGCGTCTCCCACAGAGTCAGTTTGGTTTTAAATGCCTTCACTGTACTGTACATATCAGAGATGACACGATCCCGACCCTGCAGCTGCAAGTTTATTGCATTCAGATGACTCGTAATGTCACACAGAAAAGCCATTTCACACAGAAACATTTCGTCTCGGAGTTGTGTTGTGTCTTTCCCTTTGCTGTCCAAGAATAGACAAATCTCCTCACGAAGCTCGAAACATCTTTGAAGCACCTTTCCCTGGCTTAGCCATCGCACCTCTGTGTGATAAGGCAAATCACCATGCTCCGTTTCTAACTCCGTCAGAAATGCCTTGAACTGGCGGTGATTCAAACCTTTGGCTCTGATAAAGTTAACTGTGCGCGTGATGATGCTCATTACATGCTCCATTTTCAAGGCTTTACCGCACAACGCTTCCTGGTGTATGATACAATGATAAGCTGTCAGCTCACCTGTCGCGTTTTCCTCTTGCATCTTTTCCCGTATCTTCGCCACCAGTCCGCTCCTGTGTCCACACATCGCAGGTGCTCCGTCGGTTGTCAAACCCACAAGTTTTTCCCAAGGCAGCTCCATCTCATTTACACATCTTGACACCTCTTCATACAAATCATGCCCCGTAGTTGTGCCATGCATAGGACGTAAAGCCAAAAACTCCTCTGTCACGCTTAGGCTGGAGTCCACTCCGCGGATGAAAATTGACAACTGGGCAATGTCAGAAATGTCGGTGCTCTCATCCACAGCCAAGGAATATGCAATAAAATCTTTTCCCTTTTTCACAAGCTGCTCTTTTAGATTGATGGACAACTGGTCTACTCTCTCGGCAATGGTGTTTCTGCTCAGACTCACATTTAAAAAGAGTTGCCTTTTTTCTGGGCAAACTTCGTCACAAACTTTAATCATGCAGTTTTTGATGAAATCCCCCTCCGTAAATGGCCGGGCTGATTTAGCGATCTCTTCTGCCAAAATAAAACTGGCCTTGACAGCAGCCTGGCCTTGTGATTTGGCTTTTTTGAACAGAGCCTGTCGAGATTTGAGGCCTCGTTTTAATTCCTCTGCCTTTTGTAGCCTTTGTTCCATGTCCATATTCTTGTTTTTGTCCGCGTGTTTCGTTTCATAATGTCGTCTCAGATTATACTCTTTCAGTACCGCCACACTTTCTCCACACAGAAGACACACAGGTTTTCCAGCTACCTTCGTGAACATATACTCCGACTCCCACCTTGTTTGAAACCCCCGGTTCTCAGTATCCACCTTCCGTTTTGCCATTTTTGATGGGTATCTGAAAGTTAATTTTACTGTGATGCTGACGACTGCTGTGCCAATAAATATTGAAATGAAGCAGCCTACTGCTCGGTGCGTCACCTTTGCATTGTGGGAAATGTAGTATTGGTGCGTGTAAAAGATCTGCGGGCTGCCGGCTTGCTGCGGGCCGGTTCTAATAATAAATCAAGATCATCCCAGGGGCCGTAAAAAACCTTCTTGCGGGCCGGATGTGGCCCGCGGGCCTTGACTCTGACATATGTGTTGTAGAGTAATAGTGAAGACTTCAAAACAGTGAAATAACACATAAGGAATCATGTACTAACCAACAAAGTGTTAAACTAATCAAAATACAGTTTACATTTGAGATTCTTCAAATAGCCACCCTTTGCCTTGATGACAGCTTTGCACACTCTTGGCATTCTCTCAACCAGCTTCATGTGGTCGTCACGTCCATATTATGCAAGAACAGCTCAAATAAGCAAAGAGAAATGACAGTCCATCATTGCTTTAAGACATGAAGGTCAGTCAATGTGGAACATTTGCAGTTGCAAAAACCAAGCGATTTGATGAAACTGGCTCTTATGAGGACCACCACAGGAAAGGAATACCAAGAGTTAACTCTGCTGCAGAGGATAAGTTCATTAGAGTTATCATTCTCAGAAATAGCAGACAAGAGGCCTCCCGGGTGGCGCAGTAGTTAAGGGCGCTGTACTGCAGCGCCAGCTGTGCCATCAGAGTCCTGGGTTCGCGCCCAGGCTCTGTCGTAACCGGCCGCGACCGGGAGGTCCGTGGGGCGACGCACAATTGGCCTAGCGTCGCCCGGGTTAGGGAGGGCTTGGTCGGTAGGGGTGTCCTTGTCTCATCGCGCAACAGCGACTCCTGTGGCGGGCTGGGCGCAGTGTACGCTAGCCAAGGTGGCCAGGTGCACGGTGTTTCCTCCGGCGTTTCCTTCCGGGTTGGATGTGCGCTGTGTTAAAGAAGCAGCGGCTTGGTTGGTTGTGTATCGGAGGACGCATGACTTTCAACCTTCGTCTCTCCCGAGCCCGTACGGGAGTTGTAGCGATGAGACAAGATAGTAGCTACTACAACAATTGGATACTATGAAAATTGGGGAGAAAAAGGGGTAAAATTCAAAAAAAAAATAAAAAAATAAAAGAAATAGCAGACAAAATAAATGCTTCACAGAGTTCAAGTAACAGACACATCTCAACTTCAACTATTCAGAGGAGACTGTGTGAATCAGGTCTTCGTGGTTGAATTGCTGCAAAGAAACCACTACTAAAGGACACCAATAATAAGAAGAGACTTGCTTGGGCCAAAAAATATGAGCAATGGTTTTGGTCTGATGAGTCCAAATTTGAGATTTTTGGTTTCAACCGCTGTGTCTTTGTGAGACGCAGAGTAGGTGAACAGATGATCTCCGCATCTGTGGTTCCCACCGTGAAGCATGGAGGAGCAGGTGTGATGGTGTTACAACTCCCGTACGGGCTGGTGACACTGTCAGTGATCATTTTAGAATTGAAGGTACAGTTAACCAGCATGGCTACCAAATAATTCTGCAGCAACACGCCATCCCATCTGGTTTGCGCTTAGTGGGACTATCATTTTTTGTTCAAAAGGACAATGACCCAACACACCTCCAGGCTGTGTAAGGGCTATTTGACCAAGAAGGAGAGTGATGGAGTGCTGCATCAGACAACCTGGCCTCCACAATCACCCGACCTCAAACCAACTGAGATGGTTTGGGATGAGTTGGACCAAAGAGTGAAGGAAAAGTAGCCGACAAGTGCTCAGCATATTTGGGAACTCCTTCAAGACTGATGGAAAAGCATTCCAGGTGAAGCTGGTTGAGAGAATGCACACCAAAGCTGTCATCAAGGCAAAGGGGGGCTACTTTGAAGAATCTCATATATTTTGATTTGTTTATGTTGAGGGATTTTTTATCAATAATGACTAATTATGTATACATTTCAATCAGGACTGACTAATCAGAATACTATTATGTTACTGTATAGATGTATGCATTTTATTTTAATCCTAGTACTGAATATAATGTGTGTAATTATAATCAAGAATTAGAACAAAGACTGTCTGTTCCTTGGTAGAAACGAATGAACTTATCGTCAGACTGGCTAGAATGCTTATCTACACAGGGAGACCTTGGCCTGGTCATAAATTATCTAAACTGGTGAGGACGATGTAGGAAGGCTTGAGAACTATACTGCCATTGTACCGGAGTGGACAGTTTGAACAGTTTGATGGGACAGTTTGAAACCTAATGACGTCATTTTCAGTTCATAACCTGTTGTAAATTGTATCATGTTCAGTACTCTCGAGAATAAACGCTATTGCTTGATTTTGAGACTGGTCTCCGGCCATTTTTTGCGAATAAGTATCTTACAAATCCTTAGAAATGGGCTGAGGGTATTCATTGAATTGGGCAATAAACATATAGGATTTTAATTCCTCTAACAGTTTAACACTTTTTTGGTTACTACATGATTCCATATGTGTTATTATTCTCCAATGTAGAAAATAGTAAAAGTAAAGAAAAACCTTTGAATGAGTAGGTGTGTCCAAACCTTTGAGTGTTTACTGTACTAGCAATCGATCTTCTTTATCTGTCATCTTGAATTAATTGAACAGTCAATACATTGTTAAGCCTATCCACATCCTGACACGAAATGGCTGCCGGTAGGTTGGTAATATAAAATCAGTCAAAGCTGAGAAAATCCAATCCACCATCGCTGTCATGGTACGTGATGAGTATGATGTTGTTCAGCTTGATTCATCCTTCATAGTCTCTCATACTTTCTCCCCCTCAGCAAGCAAGTCCAACAATTGATTGCAATTGTGCACCAGGCACCGACTTGACGACTGAATAAAGTCAAGGTAAAGTCTCAGCCATCTCTCTCTCTCTCTATCAACCTCTCTCCCTCTCTCTCTCTCTCACCCTCTCTCTCCATCTCTCTCTCCTTCTCTATCACCCTCTCTCTCCATCTCTCTCTCTCTCTATCAACTTCTCTATCACCCTCTCTCTCCGTCTCTCTCCCTCTCTCTCTCCTTCTCTATCACCCTCTCTCTCCGTCTCTCTATCTCTATCACCCTCGCTCTCCGTCTCTCTCCGTCTCTCTCTCTCTCCGTCTCTCTCTCTCTCCGTCTCTCTCTCTCTCTCTCTCTCTCTCTCTCTCTCTCTCTCTCTCTCTCTCTCTCTCTCCGTCTCTCTCTCTCTCCGTCTCTCTCTCTCTCTCTCTCTCTCTCCGTCTCTCTCTCTCTCTCTCTCCGTCTCTCTCTCTCTCTCTCTCTCTCTCCGTCTCTCTCTCTCTCTCTGTCTCTCTCTCTCTCTCTCTCTCTCCGTCTCTCTCTCTCTATCACCCTCTCTATCCGTCTCTCTCTCTCTCCGTCTCTCTCTCTCTGTCTCTATCTCTCTCTCTCTCCTTCTTTCTCTCTTTCACTCTCTCTGTCTCTCTGTCTCTCTCTCTCTCTCTCTCTCTCTCTCTCTCTCTCTTTCTCTCTCTCCGTCTCTCTATCCCCCTCTCTCTCCGTCTCTCTCTCTATCACCCTCTCGGTTAGCAATCAGCGACAGCAAGCTTCCAAAACATCGACTCCCAATGACAAATAGAGAGTCCCAAACCTGTAATCTGAGAAAAGTAAAGAGGGAGCTAAAAAGGGAACTTTTAGAGAGAGTTACACTATGTGAGTGATCTACATACAGAGAAGGAAGTGTCCCAAATGGCACCCTATTCCCTATGCCGTACACTATTTCCCTGCTGTAGCAAACTGGCTCAAATGAAGATACTAAATGTATAGCTGTCTGTCAACGTGACCAGAGAGAGTGGTTTACATGAGGTCTCATGTAAAAGGGTTTTTCGGCTGTTCCCATAGGAGAACCCTTTTTGGTTCCAGGTAGAACTGTTTTGGTTTCCATGTAGAATCCTCATATGCAGCGTTCAAGTGCAAGTTGGAACTAGGAAACTCCCGTGTTCAACAAGTTAGCAAGTCGGAAATTTCAGAGTTCCCTAGTTCCGACTAGCACGTGAACGCGGCAATACATCAACTCAAGTACTTCTTGTTCTCTTCCAACAATGAACTAACATCTGACCAAATCAGAAAAGAGAAAAGTAGTTGCTAGGTAGATAATCCGTAGCCATTACAATTACAAACAAGTAATTCATCATATTTTGGAACTACACAATGTTGACTTAGAAAATAAAATTTCTCATAAAATGATTCTACACTATTGTCACAAATTGTTATGTAACAAATTGCATGATCATCTGAAATGTTAAATGTCGTAAAAAAAAAGACATTTAATGACGTCATATTCTGGCCGTAAACCGGCATCATAACCAGATTACCAACCAGATAACGATGTTATTGGCACCAGTTTGGCCCTCGAATTTCATTATATGGTTTTGCTGTCTTTCCTAGGACCCCTTATAAGAGCACCTTCAGGGTCTCAGTAGATGCAGCTGTGCTACATCATTTAGGAGTCCATCCTAAGAGCCCAACATCTATAATATGGTAATGTGAAGAGGCCACAGTATTATTCACTGACACAGGCCCCCTGGGCTCCGCTGACCTGCAATCCTTCTATCTGCTCTTCTACTGCAGCGTGATCCATCCATCCCTCCCTCCTTCCCTCTTGTTCTCTCTCAATGGCTAACTCAACGTCTCGCTGCCTCTCTCTCTCACCCTAAACCCCACTCTCTCTCTCTCTCTCAACCCCACCCCGTCTCTCTCTCTCTCTCTCAACCCCACCCCGTCTCTCTCTCTCTCTCTCAACCCCACCCCGTCTCTCTCTCTCTCTCTCTCTCACCCCCCCTCTCTCTCTCTCGATATCTTGCACCAGCCCTCTCTTCCTCTCTTTCACTCTCTCTTCATCTCTATCTCTGCCTCTCTCTCTTTCCATCTCCCTCCATCTATGTGACTTTGACTTGGCACATTTAATCAGGCACAAGGACACCATGTCCCGTCACTGAGTAGATGTGGATCATATCTTCATAACAAACACTGTGTGAAACTGTAGCATATTATTATCTATAAGATATTCAAAGAAATGAATATAGAGAGAACAGCAATGGTTGATGACAGGCCTGAATTGCTTATTGATTTTCACCCCACAAAAGTTTCAAAAGGGTCCAGCTATTTCTAGTCAGGTTAGCTGAGAGCGCTTTTCCCATTGTGATACTAGTACTTGTTATTTAACTTGCTTGTTGATTTCCTCATTCAGTTTCATAGGTGTGCCTCTAGCTCCTGAATAAAAGATTAGAGGAGGATGTGCTTCACATATGAATAGGACCCCTAAGTCAGCTCGGTAGCTGCAGGGTCGACATTGGTTAAATCAGAGGGAGCTGCAACCCTTGCGTCAAAGACAAGAGGTGACATTTTGGTAGTCCAGAAGCATTGGGCAAAGTGCAAAAAAATACCCTAAAATTCGTTATGATCTCGAAGTGTGATTTCATGAGAAACTTTTCTTCAACAATGTGTTTTTCTGGGTATGTGTTCCCACTTCCGTGTGTGTGCATCTCTATGTGTGTCAGTTTGTGATTCAGTGTATGATTCATTGTGTGATTCAATGTGTGATTCAGTTTGTGATTCAGTGTGTAATTTCAGAGTGTATTCAGTGGGATTCACTGTGTGATTCAGTGTGCAATTCAGTGTGATTCAGTATGTGGTTCTGTGTGAATCAGTGTTATATTCAGTGTGATTCATTGTGTGATTCAGTGTGTGATGCAGTGTGTGATGCAGTGTTTGATTCAGTGTGATTCAGTGTTTGATTCAGTGTGATTCAGTGTGTGAATCAGTGTGATTCAGTGTGTGTGGTGACTGGTCCCTGATGAGTATTATCTTCATCCTCTTCCTTCCTGTGGGTTCAGTGTATTGCTTCTCATGCCCTCTGTTTTTACTACCAATGAAACAACACCCCAGGCCACGGGTTTATTTACATCTCCCCCTATTCCCTGAGCAATAAAGGCTGCTACTCAAGGCAACGGCCAAGGATATGTGTGTGTGTTTGTGTGTGTGTGTGTGTGAGAGAGAGAGAGAGACAGAGACAGACAAAGGGAGAGAGAGAGAGACAGAGAAAGACAAAGACAGAGAGAGAGAGACAGAGAAAGACAAAGGGAGAGAGAGAGAGAGAGACAGAGAGCATGTACGTGTGTGTGTAAAGAAAAAACAAGTCAAGTCATTGTTGTTGTTTGGAGGTATTATAGTACTTTGACTTATTTAGTCATCTAGGGTGGTCAGGAGAACTGTACACTGTTGTTTGGAGGTATTATAGTACTTTGACTTATTTAGTCATCTAGGGTGGTCAGGAGAACTGTACACAGTGACATCATCGCCCTAAAACAAACTGCACAGTTAATACAGTTAGTGAAAACCCCTCTAAACACTCCATGTTATCATATGATCTCCCTCCAATCTTCAGGCCCCACTACTCCATCCACTTCTTAGCTGACCTCTGCTCCCAGTACAAGCCCTTTACAACCAGTTGATTGAACCAGCAGTGATTCCAATAGCTGTCTTGGAACGAGATAGAGTGGAAATAATTTTCTCACCTACGGGATGCAATTAACTTCCAATACAACTTTCTCACGCAGCACATGAAGAGAGAGGCATCTCCAAGGTGTAGGGTGTAAGAAAGAAGAGAAAGACAGAAGGAGAGAAGGAAGTAGGAGACCCAGTCGTGTGTGTGTGTGTGTGTGTGTGTGTGTGTGTGTGCATTCTGTGACCATACATGCGTGCATTGTCTATGTGTGTGTCAGTACGTGTGCGAGTGGCCATCCACGGTCCCTGTGGCTGATGGGTAATTATTTATGGCCGATTTATGCTAGCAATCATACGGAATGGTGACCATCTTCGACCTCCCGGTGGGCAGGGGAGCGGCAGAGATTCGGTGTCTAGGTCGTTCTGGCGCCGGGGTTTGAGGTTGGAGGAGGATGAGGGGTGTAATACCCCCCCCCCCCCCACACACACACACACACACATGCACACACACACACACACACACACACACACACACACACACACACACACACACACACACACACACACACACACACACACACACACACACACACACACACACACACACACACACACACACACACCAGGCAAGCGGGGGATGTGAAGGGGAGGTTATGTGATTCATGGGAAGAGCACCCAGGGTCACCCGGCAGTGTTGGGGTCAAAGGTTGAATGAGTGCGGCATTGAGTCAGTCACCAGATGCATGCCCCCTCTCCTGTTTTCCTGAGCAATGATGGTTTGATGAAGTCGTAACTCACTAACAGCATTACAGATATGAGAGAGAGAGAGGGAGACAGAGAGAAGGAGAGAAAGAGAGAGAGAGAGAGAGATGAAGAGATAAAGACAGCGAATGAATGATTGGGAGGGAGAGAGTTCTGAGAGGAAGATAGATGGAGCAAGACAGCGAGAGAGAATGAGAGATTCGCCCCAGTCCTCCTCAAAGTGACGTTTCTATTAAACGGCTAACACAATATGTCTCAGAATATTATCGACTCCATATCCTAATTTCTTTTCTAATTAAGATCTAAGGATTTGAATGGCTTCAAATAAGCGTCTGCATGAGATTGCCCCAGCTAAGCCAGGAGAGAATTATATTATACCATCACAATCAACATTTACACACAGCAAATGCTTTCACAGGAAGTAAGTCAACCAAGCAGGATTGTTGTGGAATTTTCCAAAACCCATCATCTCATCATTGAAAAAGATATTTGAAAATCAAGGATGGATACAGACAGTGTATACATCAATGTCTTTATTTCTATCTCATCCTTAACTGTGGTTTCCTGGCTTTTGAATTACAATTCAGCACTGGCAGGCTAGGTCTTTGAATAGCACAGAAATTACAGTGTTGATTACCCCCTTTTCCTCTCTCCCTCACTCTCTCTCTCCCTCTCTCTCTCTCTCTCTCTCCCTCTACCTCTCCCTCGCTCTCTCTCTCGCCCTCGCTCTCCCTCTCTCCCTCGCTCTCCCTCTCTCTCTCTCTCTCTCTCCCTCGCTCTCCCTCTCTCTCTCGCTCTCTCCCTCGCTCTCTCTCTCTTTCTCTCTCTCTCTCTCTCTCCTCTCTCTCACCATTAAAGTCAGACCTATTTCATGACAGACCTTTGAAACAGTATGTGCTCATCTTTGAGAATACATTCCTCATTGTGACTGATAGTCAGGCGGTGCCTTGTCGTCAATATTACTATTTTGTATTTCAGAGATATAATGGCAATATGGCGATAGGTGTGTGTCTGTGTATGTGTGCATGTGTATGTGTGTATGTGTGTGTGTGCACGCACGTGTGTGTGTGTGTGTCTGTCTTCATGCGTATAAAAAAAAACTGGTGGAATGTCATTCTTTATGGTGTCATTTGTATTTTCCACCTGTTGTCCTTGACAACGAGGCAATAAAGCAACGATGAGGATCTCTGCGTTATGGTAATGTGCACATGGGCCTATTATTGTACCAGTAAACAATCAATCGTTGAAACAAATGGCACCGGAAACAATATGCCATCTATGTGTTGTCTTAAAGAGTAGACCTTTCCTTTTCATTAAAGACTACAGGTCTATACGCTGCATCGGTATATGGGATTCAACATACTGCATTGTAGAATAGACCTTGTCCTTTCACTCCAAAGACTATCATTCTATTTGTAGTTCTGTACATGAGAATAGGAAGCATCAAGGTATTTTCTCGTAGTCGTATTGCCTCAAAGATATATTCAATATGTTCTACTTAATCTGTTCAACATAATCTGTTGTCAAAGAGTAGACCGTTACTTTTTATTTCAATGATTAGGCCTGGGTCTATGCTACCGTACACCATTATGAGAACACCTATGGGCTACGGTAGACAGGGCTACCTCCCTCCCTCCCTCCCTCCCTCTCCAACAAATTCTGTTGTTTCCATTATTCTTTCCAGTGAGGCATTGGAAGTCAAACTGGCAAGGCAGCTGGTAGGCGTGTGTGTGTGTGTGTGTGTGTGTGTGTGTGTGTGTGTGTGTGTGTGTGTGTGTGTGTGTGTGTGTGTGTGTGTGTGTGTGTGGTGTGGTGTGTGCTGCCATTGCCATGGCCCCCTTTATCAGTGGTGTAAAGTACTTAAGTGAAAATACTTTAAAGTACTACTTAATAGTTTTGGGGGGTATCTGTACTTTACTATTTATATTTTGGACAACTTTTTACTTGACTCCCCTACACTCCTAAAGAAAATAATATACGTTTTACTCCAAACATTTTCCCTGACACCCAAAAGTACTCGTTGCATTTTTAATTCTTAGCAGGACAGGAAAATGGTCCAATTTACACACATCAAGAGAACATCCCTGGTCATCCCTTCTGCCTCTCATCTGGCAGACTCACTAAACACAAATACTTTGTTTGTAAATGATGTCTGAGTGTTGGAGTGTGCCCCTGGCTATCCGTACATTTAAAAAACAAGAAAATTGTGCTGTCTGGTTTGCTTAATATAAGGAATGTGAAATGATTTTACTTTTGAGACTTAAGTATAATTGCAACCAAATACTTTTAGACTTTTACTCAAGTAGTATTTTACAGGGTGACTTTCACTTTTACTTAATTTACTTTAATTTTCTATGAAGGTATCTTTATTTTTACTCAAGTTTGACAATTGGGTACTTTTTCCACCACTGCCCTTTATATCTATTCCATGTATAACCCACTATATTCTCCAATAGGAGGTCTATTCTCTTCTCATAGCTGCCTTATATTAATGACTGAGTTCAACGTGACTGATAGACAGGATACTGTAACACACACACACATCAACTCTCTTGCCAGTTTGACTTCCAATGCCTCACTGGAAAGAATGATGGAACTGACAGAACTTGTTGCAAAGAAAGAGAGAGAGAGAGAGAGAGAGAGTGATTGGCAGAATACCTGACCACTGTGACTGACCCAAAACAAAGGAAATCTTTGTCTATGTACAGACTCAGTGAGCATAGCCTTGCTTGCGAGAAAAGCCGCTGAAGGCAGACCTGGCTCTCAAGAGAAGACAGGCTATGTGCACACTGTCCACAAAATGAGGAGGAAACTGAGCTGCAGTTCCTAACCTCCTGCCAAATGTATGACCATATTAGAGACAGAGAGACACAGAGAGAGAGAGAGAGAGAGAAAGAGAGAGGGAAATAATTAGTGGGAGTTTATTGACATCACGTTTGCCAATGAAGCCTTTGGAAACACTACCTGTTCTAACAAACAGGTGCTGGGTTAAATTTGAAAGCATGATTTCTCTCCGGTGTCACATCAATGTTTATTTAAGTGTAACAGTTCACCTTTTCTACCTTCCTATAACACCGGGGCCTCAGTTCTGTTGTTTGAAGAATGGAAACCATGCACATGTCACAAACCACAACTTTTGTGAGTGTAATGTTTACTGTTCATTTTTATTGTTTATTTCACTTTTGTTTGTTATGTATTTCATTCCCCTTTAATGTCTTTCAGGAAGGGGAGGAACTGAAAGCTGCTGTTATGAATCCTAATCTTACCATTCCCCTTTAATGTCTTTCAGGAAGGGGAGGAACTGAAAGCTGCTGTTATGAATCCGAGTGTTTCCATTCCCCTTTAATGTCTTTCAGGAAGGGGAGGAACTGAAAGCTGCTGTTATGAATCCTAGTCTTACCATTCCCCTTTAATGTCCTTCAGGAAGGGGAGGAACTGAAAGCTGCTGTTATGAATCCTAGTCTTACCATTCCCCTTTAATGTCCTTCAGGAAGGGGAGGAACTGAAAGCTGCTGTTATGATTCCTAGTCTTACCATTCCCCTTTAATGTCCTTCAGGAAGGGGAGGAACTGAAAGCTGCTGTTATGAATCCTAGTGTTTCCATTCCCCTTTAATGTCTTTCAGGAAGGGGAGTAACTGAAAGCTGCTGTTATGAATCCTAGTCTTACCATTCCCCTTTAATGTCCTTCAGGAAGGGGAGGAACTGAAAGCTGCTGTTATGAATCCTAGTCTTACCATTCCCCTTTAATGTCCTTCAGGAAGGGGAGGAACTGAAAGCTGCTGTTATGAATCCTAGTCTTACCATTCCCCTTTAATGTCCTTCAGGAAGGGGAGGAACTGAAAGCTGCTGTTCTGAATCCGAGTGTTTCCATTCCCCTTTAATGTCCTTCGGGAAGGGGAGGAACTGAAAGCTGCTGTTATGAATCCTAGTCTTTCCATTCCCCTTTAATGTCCTTCAGGAAGGGGAGGAACAGCACTGTAAATGTATGTATCCCATGCAAATAAAGCCCCTGAGAGAGAGAGAGAGAGAGAGAGAGAGAGAGAGAGAGAGAGAAGAGATGGGGGTTGAGAGAAAGAGAGGGAGAGGGTAGAGATGGCGGTTGAGAGAGAGATAGAGGGTTGAGAGGGGGGGTTGTGTGAGAGAGATTGAGAGAGGGTAGAGAGAGGGGTTGAGAGACAGAGAGAGAGGCCGATACCCGCTAATGATCAAAATCCAGAAAAGAGCCGTTAAATTCAACAACCACCTAAAAGGAAGCGATTCTCAAACCTTCCAAAACAAAGCCATCACCTACAGAGAAATGAACCTGGAGAAGAGTCCCCTAAGCAAGCTGATCCTGGGGCTCTGTTCACAAACACAAACAGACCCCACAGAGCCCCAGGACAGCAACACAATTAGACCCAACTAAATCATGAGAAAACAAAAATATAATTGCTTGACAAATTGGAAAGAATTAGCAAAATAACAGAGCAAACTAGAATGTTTTTTGGCCCTAAACAGAGAGTACACAGTGGCAGAATACCTGACCACTGTGACTGACCCAAACTTAAGGAAAAAGCTTTGATTATGTACAGACTCAGGGAGCGTAGCCTTGCTATTGAGAAACGTCTCCGTAGGCAGACCTGGTTCTCAAGGGAAGACAGGGTTATGTCCACACTGCTCAAAAAAAAAGGTGGAAACTGAGCAGTTTTATTTGAGACGACTGTACAACCATTAAGATTAATTGTCAGATTCAACAGAAGATCTCTTTGTTTCTTTGTTTCTTTGTTTCTTTGTTTCTTGGGACCTAGAACAAGCATCTCTGTTTTGTCCGAGTTTAAAAGTAGAAAGTTTGCAGCCATCCACATCCTTATGTCTGAAACACATGCTTCTAGCGAGGGCAATTTTGGGGCTTCACCATGTTTCATTGAAATGTACAGCTGTGTGTCATCCGCATAGCAGTGAAAGTTAACATTATGTTTTCGAATGACATCCCCAAGAGGTAAAATATATAGTGAAAACAATAGTGGTCCTAAAACGGAACCTTGAGGAACACCGAAATTTACAGGGGTGAGACCGGTACTGAGAGAGTGTGGTATTGTCATTACCACGAGCATGTCCTCCCCAATTAAGGCTCTACAACCTCCTGTGATGTATATACACGGAGTGTACAAAACATTAGGACCACCTGCTCTTTCCATGACATTGAATGAACAGATGAATCCAAGTGAAAGCTATGATCCCTTAATTAATGTCACATGTGAATCAACTTTCAATGAGTGTGGATGAAGGAAAAGAGAATGGTTAAAAAAATATTTTTAAGCCTTGAGACAACTGAGACATGGATTGTGTTTGTGTGCCATTCAGAGGGTGAATGGGCAAGACACAATATTTAAGTGCCTTTGAACGGGGTATGGTAGTAGGTGTCAGGTGCACCGGCCGGTTTGATTGTCTCAAGAACTGCAACGCTGCTGGGTTTTTCACGCTCAACAACTGCTGCATTCACTGACAGAATTGTGTTGTTCCATTAAAATATAATTGTATATTTTAGAACAACAGTAGATTACCACTCAGCGGGAAACCCAATCAATCACGACATTTGATCACCTGTCAAATTTAGACTGGCAAATCTGTAAGAAAGAGTGGGTGGGATATCCTGCTGTCTATAGACAAGAAGCAGCTACGCAACTGTCCTCTACAGTACAGCAAAGGGTGCATCCCAAATGGTATCCTATCCCTTATAGAGTGCACTACCTTTGACCAGAGAGCTATTATTCCCTATGGTGTATTACATTTGACCAGAGCCTAGGGACCTAAAATAAAGTGAACTATATAAAAAACTATATGTGAAATAGGGTAGGGCTGTGGTCAAAAGTAGTGCACTCTATATAAAGAACAGGATGTCATTTCTGACTTAGCCTTCAAGTCAATCTCCATGAATTCTCACACTGAATTAACAAGGAAGATGATAGGAAATGAATGACTGTTAGGAGAGACTTCAATTATATAACAGTAACGGGATTATGATGAAAGATCATCATTTTTCTTCTTTCTTTCCCTGTGTGTGTGCGTGCGTGTGTGTGTGTGTGCGTGCGGGCGTGCATGTGTGTGTGTGTGTGTGTGTGGTGCCATTGCATGGCCCCCTTTATATCTATTCCATGTATAACCCACTATACTCTCCAATAGGAGGTCTATTCTCTTCTCATAGCTGCCTTTTATTAATGACTGATTAAATATTAATTCCCGGTGACTGGTAGACAGGATACTGTAACCAGCCAGGTCACCCGTGATACAAGTCAGTATTTGACGTCCATCCATGTCTGAGGACGTTGGGAGATGACGTGGAAACCGACCGCTACGGGAAACAATTGTTACCTTCAAGTAGGCTTCAGTTTTGCTAGAGCGTTGTGGGAACATCTGCCTCTGATTCCAAATGTTGCAAAGTTTGCAGATCCAGTGATAGAACGTTGTTTTTGAGATTTCTGCTTTCAGACTATCCCAAACCTTTACCCTTACCTTAACCTTTCTGAGTCAATCCCTAACCTTAAAAAATTCAGAGTTAATGCCTAAGCTTAAACACTTCAACAACTTTGACTTCTGAGAAACATGGATGAACGTCTAATTCTGACGGGAGACCGTGAGAGCTGGTTGACTGTAACACACACACACACACACACACACACACACACACACACACACACACACGCCTACCAGCTGCCTTGCCAGTTTGACTTCCAATGCCTCACTGGAAAGATTAATGGAAACAACAGAATTTGTTTGTGTGTGTGTGTGTGTGTGTGTGTGTGTGTGTGTGTGTGTGTGTGTGTGTGTGTGTGTGTGTGTGTGTGTGTGTGTGTGTGTGTGTGTGTGAGAGAGTGAGTGAGTGAGTGAGTGAGTGAGTGAGTGAGTGAGAGAGAGAAGTAGAAATGAGTAACAACGGGTATGTATTTACTCCATTTGTTATTTTCTCCTGATAAAACATATATTTCCAGTGTCTAAATGATAGATTAGTTTATAGGAAGAGCATAACACACCATAGCTATGCTGTACTGGCCTGGTTTACACTCAGTATGTTGGTTTCTGAGAAAACATTTGAAAAAGAATACGCTTCCACCAACATGTTTTAACACCTCCGAACAGAGGAAATGTGAAGCTCTTGATGAATCTGGTTGTTTAAGAATAAAAACAAAGACAGAGGGCAGAGAGAACCCTGACGATGACAAGTTGAGGAGCTTGCAATGCCACCCACACATTTATGTGGGAGGCAGTAGTGGAACAGGTTGAGAGCTGTCATCCAGGACCTCTATACCAGGCGGTGTCAGAGGAAAGCCCTAAAAATTGTCAAAGACTCCAGCCACCTTAGTCATAGACTGTTCTCTCTGCTACCGCATTGCAAGCAGTACCGGAGCTCCAAGTCTAGGTCCAAGAGGCTTCTCAACAGCTTCTACCCCAAAGCCATACGACTCCTGAACATCTAATCAATTGGCTACCCAGACTGTTTGTGTTGCCCCCCTCTTTTACGCTGATGCTACTCTCTGTTTATTATCTATGCACAGTCACTTTAATAACTCTACCTGCATGTACATATTACCTCAATTACCTTGACTAATAGCCTTGTTATAGTTATTTTACTTCTGCTCTTTAATTATTTGTTACTTTTATTTACTTTATTTATTTTTAAGTGTTTTTCTTAAACTGCATTGTCGGTTGAGGGATTGTAAGTAAGCAACACTTGTGGTATCCGGCGCATGTGACAAATAACATTTAATTTGATTTGATGGTATCTCAAAGAAAGAGAGGCATGAGAGAGAGAGAGAGAGAGAGAGAGAGAGAGAGAGAGAGAGAGAGAGAGAGAGAGAGAGAGAGAGAGAGAGAGAGAGAGAGAGAGAGAGAGAGGGACAATTAGAAGGACATAGCAAGGCTTGCATTGCACATTGAGCCTGGATCAAACCGTTGCCTTGCCTAGAAAATGTCTTACTTTATAAAACGGCTCTAGATATAGAAACTGCACGTCTCAATCAATGGAGTCAGAAAACGACATTCTAATATTGTGAGTTGATGTTTGGATGCCAGGGGTGAAACCTGTACTGAGAGAGTGTGATATGGTGATGGTTCTCAGATCGCTCGTCTCTTCACAATAAGAGAGCACTATTAGCATGGTAGCCTGGGTGTCTGATTGTCTCTGCATTCAACAACGCTACACTGTTGCTTTACTGAAACAACAAGTTGGTTAAAATAGAAACAGACTGGCATCACCCTTGAGGCTGGTAAGATGGAGTTTATGGAGCACCATGCTATGCAGCTGTCTGTTGATTGGGAAGCTACACTAAGCGCTGTTGAGGAGGAATAGTAGACTATTTGCTGACAAGCTATAGGAAGCTATCTGCTGATAAGCTATAGGAAGCTATCTGCTGACAAGCTATAGGAAGCTATTCTATAGCAGCTATAAAATCTATCTGTTGTCATTGTAGAAACAAAACATTTGTTCAGCCTGTGGTTTGACAAGAATGGCTAAGAATGGCTTGTGGCTAATGGGAGCAGCTAACTCAGCATTCCCATGTAGGACTCCACACACCAGCATTGTAACTGTGAAGAACACTTTCTCAACTGTCTCGCCAATCATGTCAGCAAACGCAGCCATACAATATGCCTAGACACTTCAGGCAGACAATCAGGTCAAAAATAACATGGAACAAAGATAGAGTAGTAAGTAACTCTAGTAGTGTCCTGTGTCGGCAATAATTCCCCCAATGCTGAAGCCAGACATCTTCAAAGCACTTGGTTGGAAGTTGAAGAAAGAGGTAACAAAAATACATTTGATGTAGTGTAGCAAACAAGGCAACCGCTTGAGGGTTGTGGTTTGTGACATGTACATGGTTTCCATTCTTCAAGCAACAGAACTGAGGCCCCGGTGTAAAAGGAAGGTAGAAAAGGTGACTTCAATGAATTGCAACACATTATCACGCCCCTCTCTCTTTCACTCTTTTTCTTTCTCTCTCTCACTTTCTTTTTCTCTCTCTCTCTTTCTCTCGCCCTTTCTCTTTCTCTCTCATTCCATCTCTCTCTCCTCCAAGCTTTGACTTGACCTACTTGACCTACCATTGTAAGCAATCAACGTATTGCCTTGTCTTGTAGAGAATATATTTTTTTTAAATAAAAACAAGTACTCCGGGATGCATTTCATCGTTACATGGGCTTAAAATATTATATTGTAGAGTAGACTCAAAGAGCATGGGTATATATCAGTGGAGGCTGCTGAGGGGAGGATGGTTCATCATAATGGCTGGAATGAAGCAAATGGAATGGCATCAAACACTTGGAAACCATGGAAACCACATGTTAAATTCACTTCAATCGGTGCAGACGAAGGAGAAGAGAATGGTTATGTCACACCCTGACCTTAGTATTCTTTGTTTTCCTTGTTATTTTGGTTAGGTCAGGGTGTGACATGGGTGATGTATGTGTTTCTGCCTTGTCTAGGGGTTTTGTATGTTTATGGGGGTGTTTTCTATTCTAGGTGTTTTGTAAGTCTATGGTTGCCTAGATTGGTTCTCAATTAGAGGCAGCTGTCTATCGTTGTCTCTGATTGGGAACCATATTTAGGCAGCCATATTCTTTGGGTATTTTGTGGGTGATTGTTCCAGTGTTCACGTTACAGGACTGTTTCGGGTTCGGGCCGTTTGTGGTTTTTGTTCGGTGTTTAAGTATTCCCATTAAATATGGTTTATCATCACGCTGCATCTTGGTCCTCCTCTCTTTCACCCGAAGACAATCGTTATAGGTTAAAAAATGATTTTTAAGCCTTGAGACAATTGAGACATGGATTGCGTATGTGTGCCATTCAGAGGGTGAATGAGCAAGACAAAATATTTAAGTGCCTTTGAACAGGGTATGGTAGTAAGTGTCAGGCGCACCGGCCGGTTTGATTGTGTCGAACTGCAACGCTGCTGGGTTTTTCACGCTCAAGCTTCCCGTTGTATATTTTAGAACAGTAGATTATTGGATTAGTAGAATCCAATCAATCATGACATTTGAAAACATCTGTCAAGTTGACTGGCAAATCTGTAAGAAAGAGTGGGTGGGATATCCTGCTGTCTATAGACAAGAAGCAGCTACACAACTGTCCTCTACAGTACAGCAAAGGGTGCATCCCAAATGGTATCCTATCCCTTATAGAGTGTACTACTTTTGACCAGAGAGCTATTATTCCCTATAGTGTATTACTTTTGGCCAGAGCCTAGGGACCTAAAATAAAGTGAACTATATAGAAAACTATTTATGAAATAGGGTAGTACTGTGGTCAAAAGTAGTGCACTCTATATAAAGAACAGGATGTCATTTCTGACTTAGCCTTCAAGTCAATCTCCATGAATTCTCACACTGAATTAACAGCAAAGGAAGCACTAGTGGTTCTGGGGGGGGGGGGGGGGGGGGGGGGGGGGGTCAGTGCCCATGTGACAACAGTTTTGGACCCCCTTGTGGCCCCCCTAAATGTGGAGTATGAAATCATTTTTACATAACATTTTTGCTATCGTTCATTTTTTACATCCGTTATTAGACAGAAAATGCTAATAAATTGTTGAATGATTGTGAACATGGTATTTTGCCTGCTAATTCCAATGCAGTGAAGAAAACAATATGACATCAATAACGTCTAATGTAACTGGCCCCTCTAACAGTACAACTGGCCCCAGCTTGGCCCCCCCCAGTTGAAATGGTCTAGAACCACCATTGAAAGGAAGATGATAGGAAATTAATGACTGTTAGGAGAGTCTTCAATTATGTAACAGTAACGGGATTATGATGAAAGATCATTAGATTGACTTTTTTCTTTCTTTCCCTGTGTGTGTGTGTGTGTGGTGCCATTGCATGGCCCCCTTTATATCCATTCCATGTATAACCCACTATATAATAGGAGGTCTATTCTCTTCTCATAGCTGCCTTTTATTAATGACTGATTAAATATGAATTCCCGGTGACTGGTAGACAGGATACTGTAACCAGCCAGGTCACCCGTGATACAAGTCAGTATTTGACATCCATCCATGTCTGAGGACGTTGGGAGATGACGTGGAAACCGACCGCTAGGGGAAACAATGAGCATTGTTGCCTTCAAGTAGGCTTCAGTTTTGCTAGAGCATTGTGGGAACATCTGCCTCTGATTCCAAAGGTTGCAAGTTCATATCCAGTGATAGAACGTTGTTTTTGAGATTTCTGCTTTCAGACTATCCCAAACCTTTACCCTTACCTTAACCATTCTGAGTCAATCCCAAACCTCAACAGCTTCTACCCCCAAGCCATAAGACTCCTGAACATCTAATCAATTGGCCACCCAGACGATTTGTGTTGCCCCCCTCTTTTACGCTGCTGCTACTCTCTGTTTATTATCTATGCATAGTCACTTTAACTCTACCTGCATGTACATATTACCTCAATTACCTTGACTAATAACCTCGCTATAGTTATTTTACTGCTGTTTGCTCTCTCTCGCTCTCTCTCGCTCTCTCTCGCTCCTATGACTTTGGCTGTTTGCCCATGTGTCCTGTTGGTGTGGTCTGACTTTACCCCTTTCACCACTGAGCTGTGACTAATGGAGAAACATCAGACATCTGGCACCCCCAATCTGCTGTTTTTAAATAGCAGTATGTTACATTATAGTAGCAAATTGACTCATTTTCTTAAAGGAACAGTAGCATCTGTTTGACTCACAACCTCAGAACTTAAAACTCAGGACTTCGAACTCAGAACTAGGAACGTCTAGTGTAGCAGGACTCAGAGGAGTTCTCTTCTGTGACTTTCTGAAATATTGTTTCTGGAAAGAGAACAAGTCACCACAGCACAGATAAAGTAAGATGAGCTAGTGGGCTGGAAGTGATATGTTGTGCCTGCCACTGTCTAGCGGTCTGCAGAGTGTGGATAGTGTGGAGACAGGTTGGTAAAGAAATACATTTCATGCTCAAAGGCTTTTGGTTTTTGTGCTTGGCTGGCAGAATTCACAACAAGTGTAATCTCCTCTTGCTTTCACAGCTGTCTGACACGTGTTGAGATATAAAGCTAGGTTAGAGCTACTGCGCTGAGCAATTTGTCTGAGTCTGGGCTCAAATGCTGAATGTACTAGGTTAAAGATCCTTGGTGTTACCTGACGTGTATAGTGCTCGGTGTGGAACTGGGAATTTGTCAGAGGGCTCACAAATTCTGTCTCATTTGACCACATCTTCATTTTTTTGAGTTGAGAATGGAACACATGAACTGAACAATCTTAAATCTGTATCCTCTTTTCTGAATTACTATTGAGACCATGGAGAAGCCCTATAAATGAACGACAAGTCCAGTTTGGATCCTCAACAATAAACAACTAAACTATACACTATTTTATTTTACAAGTTCACGACCTTGACTTTGAAGAAACTTTCTAAATGTTAATATCCATAAAAGGCAAGACCAGACAAAATAGTGTTTCTTTATCTAAAATGTTGCGTCTGGTCAACAAGTCTTTCTTAGATCAGGAGTCTGAGTCAAAGTGGACTTCAAAAACTTGAATTTAGCTGTGGGAAAGTGTTTTCAATTGGTGTTGCGGCAGAAGTTCAGCTCTCGATTGAAAAAGCCAGCGGCAGAGCACTCTGAGGTAGGTGACCGAGGCCAACAACCCCGGTCAGCGAGATCGTCATTTCAGCAGATCAAGCATGGCAACCAATCGAAACCCAGGTACAATTTCCGCTCAAACACAAGGCCAACGCACAAAGGTCAGGACCAGAGCGATCTGCAGCAGTGAAAATTGTCAGAACTTCAATTTGAACCACATATTTTTATCGCAGGGAGAAAAACACCCAGCAAAGAATTGGCGAGTGGCCATTTTCAATCTTCTATGGGTTGTGTGCAATCACCAACAACCCCTCCTGGCTCGATTAGACTGACGCTTGGAGTTAGACCTTGGATAGGCCACTCAGGTCAAGTCTGTCTGGGGCTGGCAGACAGAGACACTTTGGAACCCCCCAAGAGAGCACTTTGTAGTTGTAAGTACACTTGAAAGTTACATTTTTTTTTTAAAGGACATCACTTTAAAACTGATGAAGCAGTGTCCAGGGACTCTTGGCCTATCTCTTGACGTTTTTTTAATCTTATAAAATGCTTCCATCGCCTCGTTGGATAACGCTTAGGGTGGGATTAAAGTGGTTTCACCTAGTGTTTTACCTCTCTCTCTCTCTCTCTCTCTCTTTCTCTCTCTCTCTCTCGGAGATCAACGTCCTTGAGATGTTTTTATTCCGTTGTTATTTTGAGATTGAACATTTACTGTTGCATCTCAACCTGCTTCCATTACAATCAACCTAGACCTGAGTCACCTGACACGTTCGATTTGAACTGGGATTAAAAAACAATATGGCCGTCGATAGACATGCTGAGGAACCATAGAGAAACTCCACTTTACTTTACACACAGGTAAGTGAACGCTATAGGTATAGTACAGTGGGAATGGTGGGCTACAACTAGGGCAGGAAAGCTGCAGATTGACATATTCTGTAATGGAAATACAGCTATGGAAATGGAGGACGGGGAGGTCATGAATAAGGAACATTACATGGACATCTTGTCCTTGTAAGGTAGGCAGAGAAAGAGAGAGAGAAAGAAAGAGAGACGCTGACACACATGGCGTCCACGTGTGTCAGCGGTGCTCTGCTGCCGTGTGTGACTACACACACACAGACGTACACGCGCACATAATCCGTTCCTTTCCCTCTCTCCTATGATTTATTACCTAGTCCCCTTCTTATCTGCATATCCCTGACACTCGTCCGGCCCCCCGTTGACGACCTGGCGTCCCTCTCATTAGTAGGGCATCCGTGTTTCCTCTGGACCCCGCCAGCCGCACGCCGTCCTCCCAGGCCCACCTGGGAACCAGTCACCTCCACCGCCGCCCCCATAAATCCACTGAACAGGCACACGGCAGCCTCGCAGCAGTGTTTGAGAGTGTGTGTGTGTGTGTGTGTGTGCGCGAGGCAAGCGGCGGCCTGGCAGCCAGTGACATCGCCATGCTAATTACCGAGACACGTGGCGCGGGGGTGACCCAGACGGACAGAGGAGAAGGAGGAAGGGAGAGGGGGAGAGAGACAGAGGAAGAGGTGGGAGGGAGAGGGGGAGAGAGACAGAGGAAGAGGCGGGAAGGAGTGAGGGAGAGGGGGAGAGAGACAGAGGAAGAGGAGGGAAGGAGGGGGAGAGAGACAAAGGAAGAGGAGGGCGACAGTTTATACTGTGTAGAGACAGTGTTTATCTGATATTTCTAGACAAAATGGTATTCTGTGTTGTGTTGGTAGAACTGAGGGAGACTAAATGGGATGGGATGTTATTTTAATGAGTGTCTAAGTACAAGATGGATTTGTATCACACCAAGCAAACTAATCACAATTAATGGCATCTGGCCATTTTTTAGTTCAGTTTCAGCCCTGCTGTTGATTCCGTCATACCGTTTTGGAAGACCGTTGACAGACAGGCAGGACTACCTGTTGGGCTGTGAGTTCCAGACGTGAGTTTGTGTGTGTGTATTTGTATTTGTATGTGGGGTGTTGGTGCGTGTGTGTGCACCTGTATGGGTCTGCAGGATGTGTGCGTAGTCCTTCTGATGAGCAGATTGTGAGTGGGCCAGTGTGAAGTCCTACCAGCCTCGACACAGCGAAGGAGAGAAAGAGACAGGGGAGAGCCAGCCGAATACGACGGCCAAGAACAACCAAATAACGTAAGAGATATTATTAAGTACAACAGTGCGGGGAAATTAGTCCTACAATTTCTTTCTTGATTTGATGTTAAAGGGCCAATCTGGGACTCAAATCAATTACTATATATATTTGACCTTTATTTAACTAGGCAAGTCAGTTAAGAACAAATTCTTATTTTCAATGAGGGTCTACCAGGGAACAGTGGGTTTACTGCTTTGTTCAGGGGCAGAACGACAGATTACCTTATTACCTTATCAGCTCAGGATTCAATCTTACAACCTTCCGGGTACAAGTCCAACACTCTAACCACTAGGCTACCTGCTATATATCATTAAGTTCAAGTCCATAAACTGTAAGTACCAATCCCAGATTGCCCCTTTAATTGGAATACATTTTGTTGTGTAAAATATGTATCCGGTTGATGTAGATGGTGTTTTTTTCTTTCTCTCTCTTTCCCTCTCTCTTTTCTTCTTATTTCCTCACTTCCTCCTCTATCCCCTCTTCCATATCACTATGACAGAACTGAATTGCAAATGGACAGGGAGAGAGGCGAGCTCTTAGCAATCACAGGGACACCTTCCACTTTCATCCATCCCTGATCCTGCAGCAATCAGGTCATTGCTCATCCAGACTCATGCCTCTCTACTCTCAACAGACAGCTTGTGTGGCAGTCAGGCAGTCAGTCCGGCAGACAGGCAGTCAGTCCGGCAGACAGGCAGTCAGTCCGGCAGACAGGCAGTCAGTCCGGCAGACAGGCAGACCTGGGTTCAAATACTATTCAAAATCTTTCAAATACTTTCAGCACTTGCTTTAGCCTGCCTGGAAAACCAGGTGGGCGGGGTTTATACTTTTGTGACTTTTCTATTGGCTCCATTGCAAAGGACAAGCTTAATCATCCCATCTAACCCAGGTCTGTAGGTAGGCTACAAGCTACTCCCTCCCCTAGCAGTGATTACATCTAGCCAACATGGCAGAGTCAATACCTCCGTCTCCAGTCCCTTATGGAGTGACACCTCTGCCCTCTGCACGTCAAATGTATAAAGTACAGTATGTATCTAAGGTGTGTGTGGGACTGCATCCGTGTGTGTGCGTCCATGCGTGCGTGTGTATTCAGCTACCAGTCAGCCCTTCAATCCACCAATCAGTGAGAAGCTTGCGGCTCATTATTCTGTGTCCCCTGCCATTACTCAAGGCTCATTTGGGCGCAGTCAAATGAAGATGCCATGTCTGCTCAGCCCACACGCCACTCACAGTCCCCTGCTGATTCAGAATGAGAGATGTAAGGAGGGAGGGAGGGAGAGAGGAGGGAGGGAGGGAGAGAGGAGGGAGGGAGGGAAGGAGAGAAGGGATAGAGGGAGGGGTGCTGACACAGGCTGAATACCAGACAGAGAGAATGAGAGCACACAACTTGAGAGAGGTGGAGAGAGACAGAGAGCGACAGAGACCGAGAGGGAGACAGAGACCGAGAGAGCGAGAGAGAGCACAGACTGAGGATGAGAGGTTCATGAAGAGAGAAAGACAGATAGAGCAAATGAAGAAGTGCTGGCAGATCCAATGAAGAACTATCAGAAGGGAGAGCCTAGAGAATCCACAGATGCCTTAGAATAGGGATCATCGACTCAATTCAGCAGTAGGCCAATTTGTTATTGAGTGGATAGTCAGGGGGCCGGAACATAATTACAAATTTGTTGACTGCAAATTAACCGCAAGAAGCCCAAACAGAACAGATATAATATTTACATGTGTATACAATCTCATATATCTCTCTATTACGTCTGGGAATACTTTGGAACATATTTCCAAAATGTAAATCACTTTGAGCTGTTTTTACAGCCTTTTATGTCCAACAACATCTATATATACTGTATATAGAGAGAGATTATTCAAACCCTTTGCAAATTTCACCCGCGGGCCACCAGTTGGGGAACCCTGCCTTAGAATGACAGCGCCACTGAAGCTCTGTCTAGAATGACAGACAGCAAACCGAAAGAGCCCAAACCAAACCCCTTCCATCCCTTTCCCCATCTCTTCCTCCATTCACCCCTCCATCCCCTCCTACTCTGCTCTGCCTATGCATGAGTAATCCCATTAACACTCTCCCCCAGCCTCCGTCTGTGTAGAAGTACTGTAGAACTAGGCTTGAGTGGCAGCCAGCTGCCAGCAGCCCCCAGACCTGGAACCTCTCCCTGGGAGAAGTTAGAATTCAGACCCCTTCCCCTGGTCCTCCCCTCCTCTTCCCATCCTCCCCTTCCTTCTTCCCATCCCATCTCCACTCCCCCTCTCCCTAGGAGAAGTTAGAATTCAGCCCCCTTCCCCTGGTCCTCCCCTCATCTTCCCATCCCCACTCCCCCTCTCCCTAGGAGAAGTTAGAATTTAACCCCCTTCCCCTGGTCCTCCCCTCCTCATCCCATCCTCCCTTCTCCTCTGCTATTCCTTCTTCCCATCACATCTCCACTCCCCCTCTCCCTGGGAGAAGTTAGAATTCAGACCCCTTCCCCTGGTCCTCCCCTCCTCTTCCCATCCTCCCCTTCCTTCTTCCCATCCCATCTCCTCTCCCCCTCTCCCTAGGAGAAGTTAGAATTTAACCCCCTTCCCCTGGTCCTCCCCTCCTCTTCCCATCCTCCCCTTCCTTCTTCCCATCCCATCTCCACTCCCCCTCTCCGTAGGAGAAGTTAGAATTCAGCCCCCTTCCCCTGGTCCTCCCCTCATCTTCCCATCCCCACTCCCCCTCTCCCTAGGAGAAGTTAGAATTTAACCCCCTTCCCCTGGTCCTCTCCTCCTCATCCCATCCTCCCTTCTCCTCCGCTATTCCTTCTTCCCATCCCATCTCCACTCCCCCTCTCCCTAGGAGAAGTTAGAATTCAACCCCCTTCCCCTGGTCCTCCCCTCCTCATCCCATCCTCCCTTCTCCTCTGCTATTCCTTCTTCCCATCACATCTCCACTCCCCTACTCTTCTTCCTTCTCCATCCTTCCTCTCCTCTTCCCTTTTTCCTACTCCCTTCTCCTCCTGCCTTCTGTGATGCAAATGGCCTCCTGTTCCGTCCTGTGATGTGGGCATCAAACGGGTGGCAGTGGGACTTTTCTTCTCATGGACACAGTCTGGAACACAGTATGGAACACAGTCAGGGTGTTGGGCATCCGTCCATTCGCCGTTCGTCCACCTGCTGTGCTTGATGAATCATCAGTCGCTGAACAGCAACAGTAGAAAAGCTATTGAAATGTTCTTTCAGAACAATCAGAATGGTCTTTAGTGACTAAGACCCACCTGTGTCTTTGACCAGGCTGGATACTGTGTTTGAGCATACTTAGTACAACATTGGTAACTTTATTCAAGTGGTTCGGTCCTCTTGGCGTAAAGGTTTAGGCATTGGATTGACAGATAGTTGCACATTTGAGTCTCGCTAAGCCCCGAATTCACTGAAGTAGGCTTACGCATTATAGGCTGACAAATGCAGGGTTGAAGGTTCGATTCCTAGTCACTCCCGCTCCGAATTAGCTACACTATGTTAGGTTAGGACCATGGCTTGGGCCTGAGTACAGCCACAGCTGTAGGATTTGCCACAGCTGTAAGTCTAAGCTGTAGGATTTGTAAGGACCTGACTGGATGAAATGACTCCGCTTTCCATTAGGCATGTTGCACCAAATTGTTTATCGACTCATATGACAGAGAAGACACCTCCTGATTAATGACGTTATTATGTGTAAAGGAGCATGAGAGAAATGACAGCGGTCTCACCGACTGACTGCACTGTAAAACAGAGTCGCCAGTTTAATACTGTAATTTTGCTTTACAGCAGAGATGGTGTAATTTATTTTACAGTACTATTTGCCTTACAGTAAAACATATTACATCATCCCTGCTGTATATTTACAGGGATGCTGTAATGTTTTTGTAAGGCAAAATTACAGTATTAAGTGGGGAATGCTGTACATTTAAAGTGAAATTCTCCCTGAACTCTAAATGTAAGAAAAACAATACATTTGTACATAAAATACATGTATTGTTATTGGTAACAACATTAACAACATAATTGACAATAGAATTAACAACAGTTAACACATACTGCAGGTAACCAATTAAGATCATCTTTATTTAATAACTATATTGTGTGCCTGTGTGTGTGGGGGAGAGAGAGAGAGGGAGTTAAAACTGGCATTGGGTACAATCCTAGATCTATGCTCTGGGGCAGCTCTATTTGAGGTAAGGGAGTTCAGAGCCCGGTGAAACACACAACAGGACAGGTTAGGCAGGAGAGAGAAGTCAGCGTACCGTAAGTTGTTCCCCGTGTGGCGCCGTAACAATCCTCCTCGGTTCTGATTGAGCTCTCCTCACCCCTAGGACAATCATAGAAAAAGAAAGAATAGAATGAGAGACAGAGTAACAGCCTTGGTGCTCTCCATGTGTAAAAAGACAGGGGACAAGGGACATATCAAGCTGGTGTTGTGTGTGTGTGTGTGTGTGTGTGTGTGTGTGTGTGTGTTGTAGGTCTTCATTCAAACTCAGTGAGCTCATGGAAGAATGAGGCAATGAAGGGGCTGAGAACAGCTGGCTTCCTCTGGTCCACCTTGTCATGCACTTTGTCCCATCTTCAGGGTCCATCGTCTTGGGTTGATTTGAACCAGGAATATGTACAGTTAAATATACAATATACAAATAAGACCGGTACAATATACAAATCAGCCCCTATTTGCTTACCGCCCCAATAGGTCCACGACGATGCAATCGCCATCACACTGCCCTATCCCATCTGGACAAGAGGAATACCTATGTAAGAATACTGTTTGTTGACTATAACTCAGCATTCAACACTATAGTACCCTCCAAGCTCATCATTAAGCTTAAGGCCCTGGGTCTCAACCCCGCCCTGTGCAATTGGGTCCAGGACTTCCTGACGGGCTGCCAAAGGTGGTGAAGGTAGGAAACACATCTCCACCTCGCTGATCATCAACACTGGGGCCCCACAAGGGTGCGTTCTCAGCCCTCTCCTGTACTCCATGTTCACCCATGACTGCGTAGCCATGCACGCCTCTAACTCAATCATCAAGTTTGCAGACGACACAACAGTAGTGGGATTGATTACCAACAACAACGTGACAGCCTAAAGGGAGGAGGTGAGGGCACTCGGAGTGTGGTGTCAGGAAAACAACCTCTCACTCAACATCAACAAAACAAAGCAGATGATTGTGGACTTCAGGAAACAGCAGAGGGAGCACCCCCCTATCCACATCGACGGGACAGTAGTGGAGAAGGTGGAAAGTTTGAAGTTCCTCTGCGTACACATCACGAACAAACTGAAATGGTCCACGCACACAGACAGTGTGGTGAAGAAGGTGTAACAGTGCCTCTTCAACCTCAGGAGGCTGAAGAAATGTGTCTTGTCACCTAAAACCCTCAAACTTTTACAGATGCACAATTGAGAGCATCCTGTCGGGCTGTATCATCGCCTGGTATGTAAACTGCACCGCCCACAACCGCAAGGCTCTCCAGAGGGTGGTGCGGTCTGCACAAAGTATCACCGGGGGCAATCTACCTGCCCTCCAGGATACCTACAGCACCCGATGTCACAGGAAGGCCAAAAAGATCATCAAGGACAACAACCACATGAGCCATTGCCTGTTCACCCCGCTACCATCCAGAAGGCGAGGTCAGTACAGGTGCATCAAAGCTGGGACCAAGAGACTGAAAAACAGCTTCTATCTCAAGGCCATCAGACTGTGAAAACAGCCATAACTAACACAGAGGCTGCTGCTTACATACAGACTCAAATCATTGGCCACTTTAATAAATGGATCACTAGTCACTTTAACAATGCCACTTTAATAATGTTTACATGTCTTGCATTACTCATCTCATATGTATATTGCATCTTGCCTATGCCGCTCTGTCATTGCTCATCCATATACTTATATGTATATATTCTTATTCCATTATTTTACTTTGATTTGTGTGTATTAGGTAGTTGTTGTGGAATTGTTAGATTACATGTTAGATATTGCTGCACTGTCGGAACTAGAAGCACAAGCATTTCGCTACACTCGCAATAACATCTGCTAACCATGTGTATGTGACCAATAACATCTGCTAACCATGTGTATGTGACCAATAACATCAGCTAACCATGTGTATGTGACCAATAACATCTGCTAACCATGTGTATGTGACCAATAACAACGGCTAACCATGTGTATGTGACCAATAACATCTGCTAACCATGTGTATGTGACCAATAACATCTACTAACCATGTGTATGTGACCAATAACATCTGCTAACCATGTGTATGTGACCAATAACATCTGCTAACCATGTGTATGTGACCAATAACATCAGCTAACCATGTGTATGTGACCAATAACATCAGCTAACCATGTGTATGTGACCAATAACATCAGCTAACCATGTGTATGTGACCAATAACATCTGCTAACCATGTGTATGTGACCAATAACATCAGCTAACCATGTGTATGTGACCAATAACATCAGCTAACCATGTGTATGTGACCAATAACATCAGCTAACCATGTGTATGTGACCAATAACATCTGCTAACCATGTGTATGTGACCAATAACATCAGCTAACCATGTGTATGTGACCAATAACATCTGCTAACCATGTGTATGTGACCAATAACATCTGCTAACCATGTGTATGTGACCAATAACATCAGCTAACCATGTGTATGTGACCAATAACATCTGCTAACCATGTGTATGTGACCAATAACATTTGATTTGATACATGTACTTCAAACCCTATAGCTAACTAATAAAACATTACTATTGCCTAAATCGTGTATACACAACAGACTATTTGACCAGACTCACAACATTTTCCTTTCTTTCTGAACCACCAATACTAATACTGCAACATTATGGGACAAGGTTGTTTAAACTAAACAAATGGCTAGAGTGGATGGGCTATATGGACACTTCTGGGCTGAAAAACGATTACCTATGTCGCTCAGCTTAGAGAGGTCATGGCTTGAAGGGATCTAGCTTTTGCAAAATGGTCATCAGATGTAGATTGTTCTTTAAGCTAACCTTAACCCTTTTCTTAACCTTAACCTAATTATCCTAACCTGCTACATTAATTATCCTGAACTACTGCGTAAATTCTCCTAACCTGCTCTGAAAAGTCAAACCTGATGTTAATTTGACAAAATGTCACCGGGTTGTGACCGCTATAAGGACACTGTGTCCTGCTGTTGTTGCCATTCATGCTCTCCCCATTGGGTAGACTGTATCATGGTGACATCTAGAAGGTTCCCAATATGAGTTATTTCTTGTGTAGACTGCTATCCTACTTGAAATATAATCCTGTGTGAGAAACAAATGGCCAAGTTACTAGCTACTGCCGGCGAGCACCTTAGGTCGGCAGGCACCTCATACCACACTGTACATTGTACACACTGTGCACTGTGCATTCTCATCGGGCTTTAGCCCACAAAGTGGTTTATTGTGTAAAATGCGGCCTGTCAATCAGAAACGTTGCGCCGGTAATATGGGTCATATCTTGTTGAACTGTTAGCTAGAAACAAGCCATTTTCTCTGCAGTAATGGTGAAAATATAACCGTGGTGGTCATGAATCGGCTGTCAGTTCATTCTCTGTATGGCACTCAGAGGCTCCGGTACAGCCAGCGAAGTCTATCATCACAACAATTATTATCTGGGTGATTTCTTTCTAGGTCTTGAAGCAAAATATTTACAAGCAAGAGCAGAGCGAAATGGCTTGTGTCAACCACTGAGCTATAAAAAGAGCTGGAGACAGCTTCCAAGATGGCCGACCGTTGTTTTCAATGTAATCTACTCACGGTTGCACATGTCGATTCGTGGGGGCTGACATCTTGCTAGGTCCGGTTTCAGAAGTCCATTAGTACATGCGCACTGGAGCACAGCCTGAGCCCAGCACCTGCAGGAGCAGGGACGTGCATTCCAGCACAAGCTAGAGCTGGGTTGTGGATCTTGATTAGTGGGAGATGGGAAATCTGCAGGCAAGAAGCACCACCACACAACCACTAGAAACATGAAGCCAATGTTGTGTATGCCAGTCACTTATTCAGGACTACGAGGACAGTGCTCTAGATTGACAGTATGATATTTTCTGTTTAAAACAAGCCAATCACGACTTGTTGCAGCCATAGCTCGGTAACATCCGGTGTACTCTGGGAACTGTAGTCCTCTTAATTCACAAATCACAAAGGTGTTTTTTGATTGAAATGTTTTACTTGTTGAAGACGGATCACACCAAATCAAAAAGACAACAGCTCATCAGACTTTGTTTCGGGCTACAGTACGTTCTGACTCGGGGCTCCTTCCCTGTGGCTCAAGTTTGCTTTTTGAAACCACAACATACATGGAAACCACAGCATGTAGAAAATGTATAGTAGCAGTGTGTAATGTTGCTGTACCTGGTGTGTGCTCACCATCCTGACCTTTCCCCACTGAGTGGACTCAGCCTTTTAAGTGCATTGAGTGTCAGTGCATCAGTAGATGCACACGGGTGAAATGTTGCTTTTCATTTGACCTCGGATGGCTTGATATGTTTACTCTACCTTCCAATAAAAGCTCTCAAAGACCAATTGGTTTTTCTGCTCTTTTGTATGGGGTGGAAACAAGAGAAGCAGAGACAGTTTGGTATGGAAAGTCAATGGTGACTCAGTCTGCCTTGCAAAATGATCTGGAGAATGAATGCACACATAACAGTGTTATTCAAAGGCTGTCACATTCCCACGATGTCCGGGCAGCAGGGTTAAACAAAGAGTAGTGTTGAGTCAGACGAGCATAATTCTATTTATAATTGTATTCTTACAAATGCATGGATTTATCAGAGCCACCGAAAAGTAGCAATTAGTGGAATTCTCATTAGAGGGTAAAGTCATTAACAGATATTAAGCATGGGATACATACAAGACATTAAATAATACATTGTCTTTTCATTCACACAACTGGATCGCTTGCGATTGCCATAGCAACAGAGTTGATTGGAATTAGTTTCAGTACAGCTCACGCAGGCAAAAACAGTAAAAACATTATCACAAAATAATAAACTAAACATCCATAAAAGCATTCACATTTCATCAATATTCTAGATCTCGAGGGCCACTGAGATCCATTCATTGTTTAGTGTAGATGTCAACTGCTAACCAGGAAAGTATTGTCTTCACTAAAGTGTTTATTAGAGGAAGCTACTAGACTAATCAAATCAAACTTGATTTGTCACATGCCTCGAATACAACCGTGAAATGCTTACTTACAAGACCTTAACCAATAATGCTGTTTTAAGAAAATAGAGTTAAGAAAATATTTACTTTTTATAAATGTTGTTTTATTTAGTAACACAATAAAATAACGAGGCTATATACAGGGGGTACCGGTACCTAGTCAATGTGCGGGGGTACGGGTAAGTCGAGGTAATATGTACATGTAGGTAGGGGTAAAGGGACTATACGTACATAGATAATAAACAGGTAAGTCGAGGTAATTGAGGTAATATGTACATGTAGGTAGGGGTAAAGGGACTATACGTACATAGATAATAAACCGGTAAGTCGAGGTAATTGAGGTAATATGTACATGTAGGTAGGGGTAAAGGGACTATACGTACATAGATAATAAACCGGTAAGTCGAGGTAATTGAGGTAATATGTAAATGTAGGTAGGGGTAAAGGGACTATACGTACATAGATAATAAACAGGTAAGTCGAGGTAATTGAGGTAATATGTACATGTAGGTAGGGGTAAAGGGACTATACGTACATAGATAATAAACAGGTAAGTCTGACCGACGCAGCAACAGTGTCTGTCCTCAAGGTGAGGAGGTGCGGGAGGTCGAAAAGGGGAGAAGTTCTCACGGAAGTACATGATGACGTCGCACGGTTTTTCGTTGTAACAGGAACCCCAAGAAGTCGGCCATCATGGCGTAAAGATCTGAGTGCTGCCGTGACGTGTGTGTGTGTGTGTGTGTGTGTATGTGTGTGTGTGTGCGTAACACACATGCTGTACACACGTCAGGTCATGTTGGAAACGTATGGGTTAGTGGTTTAAGAGTGAGGGACTAGACCAGGGTGAGAGTAGAGGTTAATGGGTAAGTAGGGTGTAGGGAGAGACTTCATATGTCACCTTCTGTCCAGGAAATTGGAGTGCATCTGCACGTCCTCCTAACAGACCAGACACCTCTTCTCAAACACTGGCTAATCATCCCTCACCTCTGACACACACACCAAAACATGGAAATAGGGGAACACGTCCGTCCGTCCGTCTGTCTGTCTACCTGTATGTAGTTGAGTCAAAAGCCTCATGTTGACGGAGAGCCCACCTGTATTCGGCTGGCCAGGATATGACATCACAAAGGGAGAAAGTGATGGCTGGAGGAGTGGTTCCCTGAATGTAAGTTACATTTGATTGATTGTATAAGTGATGTCTGCTTACTTGTCCTCTCCACCCCAAACACCTCCAGTGTCATAGACAGGCAGGTTGTTTGGGGAGAGAAACAGAAACCGTGACCACAGACGTAGAAAGTGAGGACTGGCAATATGTCCTCACATCTCTCAGACTCTCCCCCATCTCAAACTTCCTCTTCCACCTGTGTCTCTCGCCTCCCTTCCCCTATCTCCTTCCTCCTCCCTTCTTTCTCTTCCAGCTCTCCATTCCCCTCAGACACAGAAAGTCTTCAAAAACACACTGCAGTGCTGCACCTCCATGGTCCCCACACACACACACACACACACACACACACACACACACACACACACACACACACACACACACACACACACACACACACACACACACACACACACACACACACACACACACACACACACACACACACACACACACACACACACACACACACACTTCAAGTAGCTGTTGAGTGAGTGTGTGTGCTCCTTTGGTAGCATCTGTCTGTGTGGGATGGATGTATCCATACATGGCTGTGAGAGAAAGTGTGACTGCATTGACATTTTAGTCATTTAGCAGACGCTCTTATCCAGAATGACTTACAGGAGTAATTAGGGTTAAGTACCTTGCTCAAGGGCACATCAACAGATTTGTCACCTAGTCGGCTCAAAGATTTGAAACCAGCAAATTTTCGATTACTGGTCCAACGCTCTTAACCATGAGGCTACCTGCCACCGTGAAGGTGTGTGTTTGTTATCATGGACATTTACCCATAGGAACATGTCTTGCTACCACTATATCAAAGCCATTGTTCTGTATTATATCATCTACATTAAACAATGAATGGATCTCCGACTGCTTACCTCCTCTGCTTAGGTGACCTCTGAGCTGTAGCTGGCTGCTAGCCTGCTTATGGCTTGGGGGTAAAGGATGACACCTGTTCCATTGACATCTGCTGCGGGGCCCCATAGGGCCTCCAGGGGTGCCTGGCTCAGGCTGCGTGGATAGGGGCCTCACCTCACTACACCCACGACGGACGGACGGTTTGGGGGGAATAAAAAATAAAAAATGAACTAATCAGCTTCTCATCCAGTGTGTGTGTGTTTGGGACGGAGGGTGTGTGTGTGTGTTTGGGTTTGGGACGGAGGGTGTGTGTGTGTGTTTGGGTTTGGGACGGAGGGTGTGTGTGTGTGTGTTTGGGTTTGGGACGGAGGGTGTGTGTGTGTGTGTTTGGGTTTGGGACGGAGGGTGTGTGTGCGTGTGTTGGAATGTGGAATCTCACCCAATTTATTTCCAACCTAACAGGCCTCAGTTAATGAGCTGGAGCTAAGTATCATCTCTCTCTCTCGCCTCTCCACGGTTTCACTGGTGACTCTGTGTGTGTGTGTGTGTGTGTGTGTGTGTGTGTGTGTGTGTGTGTGTGAGGACCAATTACTTTCTTGTGCTAACACACACACACACACACACACACACACACACACACACACACACTCTCTAATTCTCCATTCCTCACACATACTGTGGATACTTGGTAGTGTTTGGTAATTACGGAAAAGTTTGTGGCAGTTTGAGAGCTTCTTGAGGCTTTGGGTAGAAAACCATTACTAAGAGTCATTGGCCCTGCAGAGTATGCCAGTCAAATTAATGGGAAATAGGATGATGTTATCCCTAGTGGCTGATCTAAGGTCAGTTTGACATTTTCCTTCCTAATGATAAAGGTTAGGTTTAGGGGAGGGTGCCAATTTAGTTAGTAAGTGTGTGTGTGTGTGCTCTCTATCACATTTCCCCTCCTAAGGTTAGCTTTTAGGGAACAGTGACAATTTCTACCTGTGGTGGACATTTCGGCTCAATACAACCAATGGCTGAGACCAAATGGCACCCTATGGTAAAATGGATGCACTACATAGGGAATAGGGTGCCGTTTGGGATGAACCCAATGACGTCCTCAAATCAAATGTCACACTTGTAGATATCGGCTTCTACATGTGCCCCGATGATGCCTCTGTCATTGTTCTCACTACTCAGGGGGCTCAGCCAGCCCACCTCAACAAGGGGGCCAACGCCGTCGCCTGTATAGAAAATACTGAAAGCATGTGTCACATGACGTAACATTGAGAAGAGCTCACTGTGACCTTTAGAGAAACGGCAGTCAAACTTCTGAGCGAAATCCTGCACACAGATGCACGCGCATACACTCAAAAAACACACATGCACACTCACTCACACACACACCTGGAACGTATTGGACCTAACATTATGGGAGGCTTAGCATAGTCTTTGATGTCAAAGGTGCCATGGTCTGGTTTCTAATGAGAAGTTTGACAGAAGGCAAAACTATAAGAGCTAGGCCCTCAAACATCTCTCTACTTTGTTATATTGCCCATTAGACATCCAGAGGGAAGAGTGGGAGTAGACGGAGAGAGTAGACAGTGATAGAAGAACAATAAAGAAACTTTGACAGATAAGTTCCATTTCCTCACTGTCTTCTCATGTCATTTCTCATCCTTTTAATACTGGTGGAAACCCACTAAGTCTGTCGTCTCAACTCGTTTCTAATGATCCTCTACAGGATCGGTGGGTCCCCTGTGGGATGGTTGAGCTAATGTGATTAGCATCAGGTTGTAAGTAACAAGGACATTTCCCAGGACATATCTCATATTTTCAGAAATCTTCACTGTCCAATTTACAGTAGATGTTACAATACCATACTATTGTTTGAGGAGCGTGCACAGTTATGAACTTGAAAAGTTATAAATAAACCAGTTATGCACATTTGTGCAGTCTTGATACAAAATATTGAACAGAAATGCAATGGTTCATTGGATCAGTCTAAGACTTTGCACATACACTGCTACCACCTAGTGGCAAAAAAAAATCTAAATTGTGCCTAGACTGGAATAATACATTATGGCCTTTCTCTTGCATTTCAAAGATGGTACAAAATAAATACAAAAACATGTTTACATTATCTTTTATGTGTTATATTCTCCTACATTCATTTCACATTTCCACAAACTTCAAAGTGTTTCCTTTCAAATGGTATCAATAATATGCATATCCTTGCTTCAGGTTCTGAGCTACAGGCAGTTAGATTTGGGTATGATATTTTAGGCAAAAATTGAAAAAAAGAGGCATATACTTAAGAGGAATGATCACATATTATACCATCTCTCAAACTGTAAATTGAATCAGTATTATGCCTCACGTCTGTGGTACGATCAACTATAAACCAAGCATTACACTGTACTGGGTGTCCATCCATCCAGACGGACAGACGGACGGACGGACGGACAGACAGGCATAAATGGTAATGTTATGGTTTCAGGATAGACGACCACAGAGGACTGAAGAACTAGGGGTGTTCCTTACTCCTCATCCCTTGTCTCATTATTCACCACTAATTACATTGAAGTGTGAGTGTAGAGTCATGCAGAGACCACTGTACTGTAGTAAGGCTGTGCTCTCTCCTTAAACTAATGGACTGACTGTTCTAAACAGGGTTAACTCAATAAGTGCCTAAACACCCTGATCCTACTAAGAGACCCACTAAATGGTGTCAAGGGGAGCAAGGGAGTAGGGTTTCATTCGTAAATGCAACGAGGGGTTCATTCGCTGACACTGCATCGTGGTTCAACTAGGGTCATGGTACACTTATAGTACCGGGGGTTAATGTACAATTTCAGGTCTGGTATTCGACTGAGTTAATTATATTGATTGATTCCTCTGCTCTCGGTCAAAAATGAACCAGATTAATGTTCAGAAAAAGACTAAACATTTACAGTAAGCCTGTATTTTACCCTGTACTGGAGGAGTTGAATATCTGTAACTTAATGTTAAAGCTATTTGACCCTGTACTGGAGGAGTTGAATATCTGTCATGTTAAAGCTATTTGACCCTGTACTGGAGGAGTTGAATATCTGTAATGTTAAAGCTATTTGACCCTGTACTGGAGGAGTTGAATATCTGTAATGTTAAAGCTATTTGACCCTGTACTGGAGGAGTTGAATATCTGTCATGTTAAAGCTATTTGACCCTGTACTGGAGGAGTTGAATATCTGTAACTTAATGTTTAAGCTATTTGACCGTGTACTGGAGGAGTTGAATATCTGTAATGTTAAAGCTATTTGACCCTGTACTGGAGGAGTTGAATATCTGTTATGTTAAAGCTATTTGACCCTGTACTGGAGGAGATGAATATCTGTAATGTTAAAGCTATTTGACCCTGTACTGGAGGAGTTGAATATCTGTAACTTAATGTTTAAGCTATTTGACCGTGTACTGGAGGAGTTGAATATCTGTAATGTTAAAGCTATTTGACCCTGTACTGGAGGAGTTGAATATCTGTTATGTTAAAGCTATTTGACCCTGTACTGGAGGAGTTGAATATCTGTCATGTTAAAGCTATTTGACCCTGTACTGGAGGAGTTGAATATCTGTCATGTTAAAGCTATTTGACCCTGTACTGGAGGAGTTGAATATCTGTAATGTTAAAGCTATTTGACCCTGTACTGGAGGAGTTGAATATCTGTCATGTTAAAGCTATTTGACCCTGTACTGGAGGAGTTGAATATCTGTCATGTTAAAGCTATTTGACCCTGTACTGGAGGAGTTGAATATCTGTCATGTTAAAGCTATTTGACCCTGTACTGGAGGAGTAAAATATCTGTAATGTTAAAGCTATTTGACCCTGTACTGGAGGAGTTGAATATCTGTAACTTAATGTTTAAGCTATTTGACTGTGTACTGGAGGAGTTGAATATCTGTAATGTTAAAGCTATTTGACCCTGTACTGGAGGAGTTGAATATCTGTCATGTTAAAGCTATTTGACCCTATACTGGAGGAGTTGAATATCTGTAATGTTAAAGCTATTTGACCCTGTACTGGAGGAGTTGAATATCTGTAATGTTAAAGCTATTTGACCCTATACTGGAGGAGTTGAATATCTGTAATGTTAAAGCTATTTGACCCTGTACTGGAGGAGTTGAATATCTGTAATGTCAAAGCTATTTTACCCTGTACTGGAGGAGTTGAATATCTGTCATGTTAAAGCTATTTGACCCTGTACTGGAGGAGTTGAATATCTGTAATGTTAAAGCTATTTGACCCTGTACTGGAGGAGTTGAATATCTGTAATGTCAAAGCTATTTTACCCTGTACTGGAGGAGTTGAATATCTGTAATGTTAAAGCTATTTTACCCTGTACTGGAGGAGTTGAATATCTGTCATGTTAAAGCTATTTGACCCTGTACTGGAGGAGTTGAATATCTGTCATGTTAAAGCTATTTGACCCTGTACTGGAGGAGTTGAATATCTGTAATGTTAAAGCTATTTGACCCTGTACTGGAGGAGTTGAATATCTGTAATGTTAAAGCTATTTGACCCTGTACTGGAGGAGTTGAATATCTGTAATGTTAAAGCTATTTGACCCTGTACTGGAGGAGTTGAATATCTGTCATGTTAAAGCTATTTGACCCTGTACTGGAGGAGTTGAATATCTGTAATGTTAAAGCTATTTGACCCTGTACTGGAGGAGTTGAATATCTGTCATGTTAAAGCTATTTGACCCTGTACTGGAGGAGTTGAATATCTGTCATGTTAAAGCTATTTGACCCTGTACTGGAGGAGTTGAATATCTGTCATGTTAAAGCTATTTGACCCTGTACTGGAGGAGTTGAATATCTGTAACTTAATGTTAAAGCTATTTGACCCTGTACTGGAGGAGTTGAATATCTGTAATGTTAAAGCTATTTGACCCTGTACTGGAGGAGTTGAATATCTGTAATGTTAAAGCTATTTGACCCTGTACTGGAGGAGTTGAATATCTGTCATGTTAAAGCTATTTGACCCTGTACTGGAGGAGTTGAATATCTGTCATGTTAAAGCTATTTGACCCTGTACTGGAGGAGTTGAATATCTGTAATGTTAAAGCTATTTGACCCTGTACTGGAGGAGTTGAATATCTGTAATGTTAAAGCTATTTGACCCTGTACTGGAGGAGTTGAATATCTGTAATGTTAAAGCTATTTGACCCTGTACTGGAGGAGATGAATATCTGTAACTTAATGTTAAAGCCTATACAAGCTGTTACATTTGTGCACAACCTTTCAGGTGATTGCATCATTTCAGAGACCCAATTTCTAGCATTCAAACCAACTCAACAAAACAACTCACAACTCTGAAATGACCTACATTTTTTACAATCCAAAAATATTTTCTCCCTTTCTTTAAGAAGACAATTTCCTCTTATGTTCTTGCTTTAACAAATACTATTTTCATGGGATGGAATAAAATGATTCTAGGGTTCTGCACCACAATGGAAATGACAGGAACCTGCTCTTTGACTAGAATTTCACTCCTCTGTCTCATTCCTCCATCTCCCTCTCTGCTCATCTGAGGTGTCTGTGTGGTGAGGGAGAGTCACAGTAAAAAGGACAAGAGTTCAGGACTGGAGGAGCTGCCACCAATCACTCCCCAAAGCACTGGGCGGCTGCTGCTTGTCATGTTCCCATGGCAACCGTCTCCCTCATCACCGTAGAAACCACCAGGCCCTCTGGTGCTGCATAGAGGGGAGGATGGAGCAGTGAGGGGGGGGGGGGGGGTAGATAGATAGATAGATAAGAGTGAAAGAAAGAAGAATAGAGAGAGAGAGAGCGAGAAGGAGGGATGTAGAGGGAGAGAGGGGTGAAAGAAAGACAGAGGAAGAGTATCCACACCAACTTACTCTAAAAGGTTGAATATTCTCTCTCAGATTCATGTTAAAATCAATGCAGGCACAACAAGTTTAAGCATAATATGCTATTTGACACTGTACACATCCAGTCAATAAGGAAACACTGTTGAATACCTTTCATGTCACAAACATTATCCAATGTGCTCAATAAGACGTCCACGTCAACAAAAGACAAGGATCACATTGAGTGCCTTCATAGATCTTTAGATCAGTTGTGCTAATAGGATTCATTATTTTCATCAAAAAGAACGAACCTCATTGATTGAATTTTTAAAAATATATTTCTTCATCATTCATTCTTCCTTACTTTCTATCCATTGTGCTTCCTTTCTAACTCTTCCTTTCCTTCAATCCAAGCACTTTTTTCCAGGAGAGAGAAAGAGAGAGAGAGAAAGAGAGAGGGGAGAGAGAGAAATAAAGCCCTTTGAATTGAATTGAGAGAGAAAGAGCAATGGGAAGATGGAGAGAAAGAGAAGAAATGGTTAACAATTAAAAGCCAAATTGGCTCTAACATAATTAGAACATGTAGCTCCGCAGTCGCTCAGTTAGCCCTAGTAATTAAGTCCTTCAGCCTGGTACCGCTCGGCCATTGCGGTTCTATAGAAATCAGACCCTCGCTGATCCAAAATGGCCAACGTCTCCTCAGGCAGTCCATCCATCTACTATGGGCTTAAATCACCTCCAATCTGTGTGAAAGTGGCGTAGCAGCCGCCAAGTCGCTGGGCAGACTTTTAAATCATTCCGGATGACCGTATTAGTACAACAGTGGTGGCATTTTACGCCCAGGGACCATTAAGATAGGATTTATCAACAGCGTTTGAAGGTTTATGCATCATTTTAATAAACTACCCACCGGGTACACACCGGTTGAATCATTGTTGTTTCATGTCATTTCAATGAAATTGTTTACTGTAAGTAAATAACAGTAACTAACTCGGTACAATTCAACCCCCCCCCCCCCCCCCCCCCCCCACACACACACACACACACACACACACACTGTGAAGACACAACATCAAGGCATCAGTGTTATCACGTGAGTCTACTCCCAGCTACCGGTTTGATTTCATCTTCGTGCGGCTTCTTCGATTTCAGGCTTCCAAGAAATATGAGGCTGGGCGGTTTGGGGGGGGGGGGGGGGGGGGGGGGGGGGGTGGGGTGGGGGGGTAACGCAATGCCGTTTATTACTTCTGGAGGTTGTGGTGCGGGGAGAGAAATCAATAGGCAGCCTTCATGTACCTTCATCTATCATGGATGGTGTGAACTTAATACCCTGCCCTGAGGGAGGGGAGAGACAGAGGGTAGGTGGAAGGATGGATGGAGAGAGGGAGAGAGAGAGAGGGTAGGTGGAGGGATGGATGGAGAGAGGGAGAGAGAGAGGGTAGGTGGAGGGATGGATGGAGAGAGGGAGAGAGAGAGAGGGTAGGTGGAGGGATGGATGGAGAGAGGGAGAGAGAGAGGGTAGGTGGAGGGATGGATGGAGAGAGGGAGAGAGAGAGGGTAGGTGGAAGGATGGATGGAGAGAGGGAGAGAGAGAGAGAGGGTAGGTGGAGGGATGGATGGAGAGAGGGAGAGAGAGAGATGGTAGGTGGAGGGATGGATGGAGAGAGGGAGAGAGAGATGGGTAGGTGGAGGGATGGATGGAGAGAGGGAGAGAGAGAGATGGGTAGGTGGAGGGATGGATGGAGAGAGGGAGAGAGAGAGAGGGTAGGTGGAGGGATGGATGGAGAGAGGGAGAGAGAGAGAGGGTAGGTGGAGGGATGGATGGAGAGAGGGAAAGAGAGAGAGGGTAGGTGGAGGGATGGATGGAGAGAGGGAAAGAGAGAGATGGGTAGGTGGAGGGATGGATGGAGAGAGGGAGAGAGAGAGAGGGTAGGTGGAGGGATGGATGGAGAGAGGGAGAGAGAGAGAGGGTAGGTGGAGGGATGGATGGCGAGAGGGCGAGAGAGAGAGGGTAGGTGGAGGGATGGATGGAGAGAGGGAGAGAGAGAGAGGGTAGGTGGAGGGATGGATGGAGAGAGGGAGAGAGAGAGAGGGTAGGTGGAGGGATGGATGGAGAGAGGGAGAGAGAGAGGGTAGGTGGAGGGATGGATGGAGAGAGGGAGAGAGAGAGAGGGTAGGTGGAGGGATGGATGGAGAGAGGGAGAGAGAGAGATGGTAGGTGGAGGGATGGATGGAGAGAGGGAAAGAGAGAGATGGGTAGGTGGAGGGATGGATGGAGAGAGGTAGGGAAGAGAGAGGTAGGGAAGAGAGAGGTAGGGAAGAGAGAGGTAGGGAAAAGAGAGGTGGGGAAGAGAGAGGTAGGGAAGAGAGAGGTAGGGAAGAGAGAGGTAGGGAAGAGAGAGGTAGGGAAGAGAGAGGTGGGGAAGAGAGAGGTGGGGAAGAGAGAGGTGGGGAAGAGAGAGGTAGGGAAGAGAGAGGTAGGGAAGAGAGAGGTAGGGAAGAGAGAGGTAGGGAAGAGAGAGAAGGAAAGTGGGGACTAAGATAGAGAGAGAGAGAGAGAGAGAGAGGGTGATTTGGAGCTGAAGAAAAACTGCTAATGAAAGAGTAGAAATCGCAGGAGGACGAATGGAAGCAGAAAAATAGGGAGCAGAAGGGTAAAGGAGGGAGGGAAGAGAAAATGGGAGTGAGAACCAATGAAAGGAGGGGAAGTCTTTTTATTTTTCTCTCAGGGAGTTCAGGTTAGGGTTTGTGTCAGACTCGACAGGAGAACAAAAGCAGATCCAGCGGGTAAAGAAGCAGTATGTCCCTACTGAGATTAGTTTAAGGGTTTAGGCCTAAATATATAAGGAAGGAATTATTTATGTTTTGAGAGGAAGCAACTAAATAATAAGAACAAGGTCAGATAGAGACTATTTATATGCTCAATGTTTAAAGGTCGGGAAAGAAACACCACACAGACGAGACAAGAATGACAGACACAAATGAAAGACTCCTCAGATGTACCTGGGTGGGCCAGCGAGGCACCTGATCAACACTGCGGCTCTCTCTCTCTCCCCCCCCCCCCAAAAGCCTCATAAAGAGGACGGGGGTTGTCCTCCTAGGGCAGAGCAGGATGTCAGAGCACCTCCCTCCTGTCAGGGCCATGATGGATCTGTCCACAAACTGCCAATCCAACCTGGCATCCCAACCTCCTGCTGTAGTTCCAAGCTGAACAAGCACTGGCGGCCTGGGGTTATTTCAGCTTTTATTTCTTTCATCACATTCTCAGTGGGTCAGAAGCTGACATTCAATCAATTAGTATTTGGTAGCATTGCCTTTAAATTGTTTAACTTAGGTCAAACATTTCAGGTAGCCTTCCACAAGCTTCCCACAATAAGTTTGGTGAATTTTGTCCTATTCCTGCTGACAGAGCTGGAGTAACTGAGTCAGGTTTGTAGGCCTCCTTGCTCACACACGCTTTTTCAGTTCTGCCCACAAATGTTCTATAGGATTGAGGTCAGGGCTTTGTGATGTTGACTTCGTTGTTCTTAAACCATTTTGCCACAACTTTGGATGGTTGCCTTGGGTCATTGTCCATTTGGAAGACCCATTTGCGACCAAGCTTTAACTTCCTGACTGATGTCTTGAAGCTTCAATACATCCACATAATTTTCCTATTTTGTGAAGTGCACTAGTCCCTCCTGCAGCAAAGCACCCCCGCAACATGATGCTGCCACCCCCGTGCTTCACGGTTGGGATGGTGTTCTTCGGCGTGGGCAAACAGTTCTATTTTTGTTTCATTAGACTAGAGGACATTTCTCCAAAAAGTACGATCTTTGTCCCCATGTGCAGTTGCAAACCATAGTCTGGCTTTTTTATGGCTGTTTTGGAGCAGTGGCTTCTTCCTTGCTGAGCGGCCTTTCAGGTTATGTCGATATAGGACTCGTTGAACCAGACTTGTGGAGGTCTACAATTTGTTATAGGAGGTCTTGGCTGATTTCTTTTGATTTTCCCTTGATGTCAAGCAAAGAGGCATGGAGTTTGAAGGTAGGCCTTGAAATACATCCACAGGTACACCTCCAATTGACTGAAATGATGTCAATTAGCGTGTCTATATAGTCTATATCGGAAGCTTCTAAAGCCATGACATAATTTTCTGGAATTGTCCAAGCTGTTTAAAGGCATAGTCATCTTAGTGTATGTAAACTTCTGACCCATTGGAATTGTGATACAGTGAATTATAAGTGAAATAATCTGTATGCCTGCAAAAAGCAAGTCATGTGGGTAGAAATACACAGAGAGCAGAGGAGACAGGTAATGGCAGACTGAACAAAGTTATGTGGAGTACCTCAAGATAAAACGTAATATTCAATATCGACTAAAATATTAGCACTACACAATCTGGTGGGTGATAACCTTCAATCTGGATAATAACACAAAACAAATCTTAAGACTAGAGAAATTTATCGACAAATATTACGAAAACAAGCCTCGCCCAAACATGACGGAGTGTAAGACAGGGGAACCGATTCCAAAACGAAAACGTGACTCTTCTACAGACGATTTAATATTTTCACCACCGGGAATGGTAAAGGTCGAAACCGATCTGTTAAAATCAATAAATCACAAACTGGGTATTACTTGAATTAGTTAGTAAGGATATAAAAGAGTTGAAGGCAAGCCTCGAGATGAGTGATGAAAACGCTGTGACATTGGAGAAGGAAACACACAAGCTAAAAGGGACAGTCAATAAGATTGAAACCAAAGTGAATGACATTTTAAAAAGGAGAACACCCTTCTGAGAGAAGCCTTACTGGACATACAAACTAGATCCATGAGAGAGAATCTGGTACTTACAGGTATCCAGGAGAAAGAAGAAGTTCCTGAATCTGTAGTTCGAGAGTTCCTCTTTACAGCGCTTCAGATCCCACGCGAAGCTATCGACAAAATCCAACTTGTACCTCTTCGGACAGAGAGGCCAAAGGTATGACCGCCCAATCGTTGCCAAATTTGCTTCATTTAAAGATAAAATAATGGTTAAAAGCCTGGGTAAAAGACTTGCTGGGACCAAAATAGGCATGAATGATCAGTTTCCGAAGGAAATAGCAGAACGGCGTAAAGTTCTGTATCCAATTTTCAAAGAAAATAGATTAAAAGGGAAACGAGTAGCTCTCGATGTTGATAAACTATATATTGATAACCAGTTGTTCAGAGACACAAAGACTACTCCATGGCTATTTTAAAAATTACAAAGTTCTCATAGATGAGGAAAATAATGAAACACAATTCTAGCCCGGTTATGGATTGTAACAATACAATAAAAAAAGATATATAGCTTTTGTATATCTTCACATATGACTAATTGGAACACACAAGCACTAATTCAACATGGTGAAGATAAAAAATGATGTAAACAGAAGGCACAGTATGTGTGGATGGTGTGGTGTGTGTTTTTTTATTTGTTATGTTTGGAAAGTTGAGTGAGTGAGTAATGAAATGGGTTGCATATCCCAGAACCAATGTATTGCTGTGGGCCGGGGTATGAGAGGGCTTTCAATGTTGTTCCGATGATGGATATACTTTTATAATGAATTATACATCTTATTTATTTATTGTCCAATCATGGTGGAACAGTTTTAAAATAAATTATACATTTGATTTATTTATTGTCCTATCATGGGGAACTACATTTTTAAAATAAATTATATCTAATTATTTATTTATGATCCTAATTTAATGGTACGGTCCACGACCCTATACCGTAGACACCCACCTGAATGACCCAGATACTAAGGAGAAGTCCCCAACTGTTTTATGGGCCTGCTGTAAGCCGCCTGTATGCAGCCAAAATGCGGTCAGAGACCTAGAGCAGCACTGCCCCCTCAAGATTCTGAGCCTGCTTGGCAGGGTTGGTCCTGCAAAGCCAAAGCCCCCTAAAGGGAGAGCATACTACACAAGGAAATTCTCAAAGCTGCTAATGAGAACCTTGACGACCTTGTACCTAGCCGGTGGGGATTCCGGTGGGGTGCCCCCACCCAGGCAGTGGCAGTGCTGGCAACACTAGCTGCAGTAACCCATGGGGAGGGGGTCACACTCGAACATTCAGAGAGGGGGTATATTATTGTGACGCTGGTGGCACAAATTCAAAAGTCTGACTGCTTGGGAATATGGTCAATACGGGTGACTGTATTGTGGGTGTTTCAGGGAAAAGGTGTACATTTGACCTCCATCATCTAGGATGTGACAATGGTTCATAAAATCTCTCAATTTCTGCCCATTGTTTTGCGCGGTCTTACAGGCCTTCTCATGCAGCTGCAACAGTAAGTGCATTTGTAAATCAGGACCTTTCTTGAGTTGGATGGTGCAACTGCTGAGAATGTGAGTTTATGGTTGTGTGGGGGGAAAGGGTTGAGTGTGGGTGGGTGTATGTGTGTATCCCACAACTGTTCCAAAGGAGTCAAAGATGTTAGGGACGATAGAGGATGATCCACAGCTATATATAATGCAAATCGAGGTGAGGGCGATGGAAATGCATTTGGCAGTTGATCTACTTCAATTCGGTAAATGGCACTGTGTGCTCTTTTCGAAGGATGGATCCCAGTCTGTCCAGGGCTATGGGATGCGGGGGGTCAGAGGTGGTCTGCCGGGCATTGGGATGACGGCCCAGCTCGGGGTGAGGAGGGCTTTTAGCGGGTGGAATGGTGGGGACCAATTGGAGGTTTACTTAGTAGCAATGCAAATATCATGGTACAGCTATATAGACACTCAATCATCATGTTACTTTTTAATGGTACGTTTACAAACATATATTTTGATAAATAGAATTGAAAGTTGTGTCTCATTATGGTAAGTGGTGAAATAAGTATAGCCAGTTACAATTGTAATGGCCTCGCAGATAATAAGAAAAGACGATCAGTATTTACCTGGCTAAAAGAGAATGAATATAATACCTATTGTTTACAGGAAACCCATTCAACAGGTTTAGATTAAGTTTTGTGGAAAAAGAACTGGGGGGGGCGAAATATACTTCTCCCATGGGTAAATAAATTCAAAAGGGGTGATGGTTTTATTTAACAGTAATGTTGATCCAAATGTGCAAATTGTCCAAACAGATTATCAAGGTAGATGGATTATTTTAAATATGTTATTGGACAATAAACAGATATGGCTTATTAACCTATACGGTCCGAATAATGATGATCCAAGCTTCTTTGAAAATATATATAAGAATTTATCAACTCCACAAGCAACACTAGACTCTATTATTATGGTGGGAGATTTTAATATGGTGTTAAATACCTCTATGGACCGGAAAGGAAATCACACTACAAACTATCACCCTCAGACACTTAAGGAAATCATGAATGTCATGGATATAGTGGAATTAGTGGATATATGGAGACTTAAATACCCTGACCTAGTGAGATATACATGACGGAGGCTTAATCAAGCTAGTCGTCTTGACTACTTTCTTATGTCATTCTCTCTGGCACCAAAAGATTAGAAAGTGTTGATAGGGGACAGAATGCGGTGGGATCATCACATAATTGGCATATATATTACTTTTACGGAATTTCCACGTGGGCGAGGATATTGGAAATGTAATCAAAGCCTTCTAGCTGATAAATTGTTAAGATCTAGGACAGAAGAATTTATAACAGACTTTTTCAGACATAACATAGGTACAGCAGATCCCCTTATTGTATGGGACACTTTTAAATGTGCCTTTAGAGGCCATGCAATTCAGTACTCATCTATAAAACAAAAGCAATTTAGATCAAAAGAGTCCATATCAACAAAGGAAATTGAAGGACTAATAGTGCAGTTAGATAGCAATAAAACGGTACCATGGAGGCACAGAATAAGTTAGAGGAAAAACTAAAAGAAATGGAGGAACTTATTCAAGAAAGATCCAGTGTAATAGATTATAAAAATAAAGCGAATGGATGGAATATGGGGGAAAATGCACCAAATTATTTTTCAATCTTCAACATAGAGATGCTACCAAAAAAAAATGTATTAAAACTTGTTACAAATGATGGAGTCACGCATGATTCACCAAATTATATTTTGAAAGAGGAAGTAAAGTACTTTAAGAATATGTTTTCATTTCAGGCTCCTCCATCTCCACTAACTGGAACTAATTGTATGGATTTCTTTTCCTAATAATATTGTAAAATTAACATCTGTAATCCAAATTTGAGATTTTTGGTTCCAACCGCCGTGTCTTTGTGAGACGCAGAGTAGGTGAACGAAGGATCTCTGCATGTGTGGTTCCCACCATGAAGCATGGAGGAGGAGGTGTGATGGTGCTTTGTTGGTGACACTGTCAGTGATTTATTGAGAATTCAAGGCACACTTATCCAGCATGGCTACCAGAGCATTCTGCAGCGATACGCCATCCCATCTGGTTTGCGCTTAGTGGGACTATCATTTTCAGGAGGACAATGACTCAACACATCTCCAGGCTGTGTAAAGGGTATTTTACCAAGAAGCAGTGTGATAGAGTGCTGCATCAGATGACCTGGCCTCCACAATCACCCGACCTCAACCCATTTGAGATGGTTTGGGATTGTGAAGGAAAGCGAAGGAAAATCAGTCAACAAGTGCTCAGCATATGTGGGAACCCCTTCAAGACTGTTGGAAAAGCATTCCAGGTGAAGCTGGTTGAGAGAATGTGCAAAGCTATCATCAAGGCAAAGTGTGGCTACTTTGAACAATCTTGTATTAACACTATTTTGGTTACTACATGATTCCATATGTGGTATTTCATAGTTTTGATGTCTTCACTATTTTTCTACAATGTAGAAAATAGTAAAAAAATAAAGAAAAACCCTTCAATGAGTAGGTGTGTCCAAACTTTTAACTGGTACTGTACATCTAGCTACATGTTGAACTTCCATCCTCTCAGGCCGGAGGCACAATGTATGAATATATGGTTGGATCAGAATCGTCGTTATAACCACTGGCCAGTATGGAGAAGTAAAACCACAAGTCCAAATCCCTATCTCCATCCATGGCTAATTTAGGAAAGGGATCATTTTAGCTAGCTAGCCACCGGAGGACAACGGGATTCAACAATTCAATTTGTTTCTATCAAATGTGATTTGATTGGTGTGAAGCCAAATCCAAACTGGCTTCCCTTGACACTTTTTTTCTGTGCACCAGGATATAGCCGCAGGAAGTAAGGGTGCTGAGGGTGCTGCTGCACCCCCTGATAAATCGGATTTAAAAAAACAAAGGTAATGTGTTATTTAAGACAAAATATTTGTCACAAAAGTAGTGCACTGGGCCTTTACTAGTCCTGTATTAGTGGACCGACATAGCCTGTTGAGATCTATGAATTTATTTCAAAAGACTATCAGCCTAACAGATAGGAAAGTAAAGGTGCATTTGGATAAAGTTGAGTGAAGTGAATGTTTTTGAGTGGGCTGCAGACAGACACGCACGCACACACACACACACTACAATATGGTGGTTGTCAGCATCGACAGGCCTTGACATTGATCAATACCCAGGAGGCCTTGTGATAAATTATTTGAGGAGAACCAATAAGCTGTCAGCTTCTAGGAAGATCAGAGCTGATTGGGCAGCTGTCATGAGGCTGTCAATGACAGGGGAGAGAGCTGTGTGAAGACATTAAGCTGATCTGGAGGAATCCCACAATGCTTTGTATCTACTTTTACCTCATTTTTTACGGAGGAAAATGGCAAGGCACGTTTACAACATGTCTTATTTGAGCATTTGATGATTCACTCATATTCAGCGTATTCAGACTACAGACTTATCGTCTTAATTAGAATTTTCTCTCAAAGTCTTCCATTGACATAAATAATTTATTGAAGCAAAAGTGTGCTTATCTGAACTCTGAATCGTCTCCGTAGCTGAATAGTATCCAAGATACAACTGAAAACATTTATTTTACAAGGATAAAATCTCAGTATATAAGCCAGTATGTTGTTTAGTGTGACCGACAACAACGTTTTCAGGTTGAAAAGAGTGAAAATTGCCTCAGCTGACCTCAACTCCACACTGCCAAATACTCTCTCAGCTATGATTGCATCTCTGCAGCCTGAGAGCTCCTAAAGTACAACCCAACACCATCAGTCTGGGAACTGGCTCTATCTTCTCCATGACGACGTCCCATTTCCTCTGAGAACCATTTCAAGTTGAATCTTCATATCATGAACACTCCATACGAATTGCACACCACCATCATGTGAAACACAACAAGTCAAAAGGTCAAAGGTAATCCAGAAGGAAAAGGAAAAGGTGGGAACAAATGCATGAAATGAGACTCTATTTTTCCACTCGCGCTTCATCAGGCAAATTACATTTACAGAGGAAGTATATATATATATATATATATATATATATATATATATATATATATGTGTAAAATGGTAAAAGGACATTTAGATGGTTGTGCCAGACATGTTATAGATGCAAAATATTTTAAACATGTGAGGAAAACAACAGCTGATTCAAAGGTAGTTTTGCATTGTAGCATTATTTGATAAATCTATGCATTTATTTTAAAAGCCTGTCAACCTCACAGATAGGAGAGTAAATGCCCATTTGGATAAAGTTAAGGGAAGTGAAAGTTTGTCAAGTGTGCACACACATACACACTACAATACGGTGGTTGTCCAGATCGACAGGCCTTGACATTGATCAATACCCAGGAGCCCTTGTGATAAATGATTTAAGGAGAACCAAAAAGCTGTCAGCTTCTAGGAAGATCAGAGCTGATTGGACAGCTGTCATGAGGCTGTCAGTGACGGAGGAACATGGCAAGGCACGTTTACAACATGTCTTATTTGAGCATTTGATGATCCACTCTTAAAAAAAACAGCAAAAATCCTTAATGCACTTTCAAATAATAATATAAGTATGTTCTAGCTGAATAGAGACAGAAACATACCCTTGATTCATTTTACGTAATACGATCTCAATGTAGGGTCCAGTACATACATTTTCAGGTTGAAAATAGGGAATATTGCCTCACCTGACCTCAACTCCACTCCACACTGCCAAATACTCAGTCAGCTATGATTGCATCTCTGCAGCCTGAGAGCTGCTAAAGTACAACCCAACACCATCAGTCTGGGAACTGGCTCTATCTTCTCCATGACGACGTCCCATTTCCTCTGAGAACCATTTCAAGTTGAATCTTCATATCATGAACACTCCCTGTGAATTGCAACGCCATCATGTGAAACATGTCATGGAAAGCCAATCTAACATCTCCTCAAGTGTAATAAGCTGTGAAATAATAAGCTATTATTTAACCAAACAAATTGGATTATCATCACACAACACCTTTCCAATAGAAAAAAACCCTAATATGGTAATAACACAACAATAAATTAGGGAATAATATATCTTGCATGCCCTCAGAAAAAACTAACTTAACAAAACAAAACCTCCCCAAAGGTGAATCACCTCACCACATACGATGTGTCATGTCACCTTTTGTTAATACAAATCTGAAGGAGAATCTCAATTGGTTTTGCTCGACTCCTCGCGTCCTCTCTTTTGTCCTCTCCTCTCCTTGAAAAAGGTCAAAGGTAACAGAGGAGAGGTGGTGAGGAGAAGAAAGGGGGAAACAATTGCGCTTGTATGAAATGAGACTCCTCCACTTGTACATCATCGAGCAAATTACATTTACAGAGGAGGAATCACTAAATATATGTGTCAAATGCTAAATGACATTTAGCTGGCTGTGCCAGACATGTGTGCTTTTCTCCTCCAAGAAATCAACAGCTGATTCAAAAGAGGTGAGGCGGATTTCAAAATGCTTCCGCGTTAGGGAGTCGAGAGGACACTCTTGTCTTCCCTCGGCAGGAGGAGGCTATCGAGGAAGACACTCCTCCATTCACTTAGTAACCAATTGGCACACTCCTCGACCACTTATCGGTTTGCGGGTCACGGAGAAGAGGAGGATGACTTTTCCTCAAACGAGAATCTCCATGAGACAGCATGAATCTCGACAACCCCTTCCCATGTTCTGTACTATGTAACACATACACACACAATCCCCCCACCAGTTGCTGAGAGGGAATAAGAAAAAGAAGACCAATCCCCCTGTAGAGCAGTGGCTGGCTGTCGGACCAATTTAACTGCATAATGATGGTAACGCGGGAAGGCCAGCAAGCTGGTACCAATTTAATGCTCATTGCTCTTGTATGCTAATCCTGTCGGTCAGTAGCCACAGTGACCTCTGGTGCTACTACGGCAACGGAGAGCTGACGGTCTGTCTGTCTGTCGTTAATGACCTCATGGACACAGGCAATGAGTTTATCAATTAAAACAAGCTTGATATTAAAAAAGGTTGGAAACTGCAATGAAAGAGAGGGAAGGAGGGGGAGAGAGAGCGAGCAAGAAAGAGAGAGCGCAGGAGGGGTGAGAGAGCAGGGGTTGGGGAAAAAAAATAAATAGAGAAGGCGAGGGAGAGAGAAAAGGGGGAGGGGTTAAAGAGAGAGAGAAAGACGGGGATGTGAATAAAAAGGAGACTCATTTAGAAGCTGGAAGCAGTGGAGGCTGCTGAGGGGAGGACGGCTCACAATGGTGACTATAAACCATGTGTTTGATGTATTTAATAACATTCCACTTCTTCTGCTCCAGCCATTACCATGAGCTCGTCCTCCCCAATTAGGGTGCCACCGACCTCCTGTGGCGGGAACTGATTTGGGATGTTTCTGATGAGAGCCGTGGCTGGCTGTTCACTGAGCTATTGAATTGCGTTTCTGTGGCATTCTATAGGCCTTCTCTATTTGTTCCAGTTAAACGGTCACTAGAACTACTCTCAACTAAATATACAGACACACCACATCCAGGGAGAGTATTCCTTTTCTAAAGTAGAGACATTTTGGAATCCATCGTGCAGGAATACAAGCTGAATAAGGTGTCCTTTTATTCAGCAGAAGATAAGACGTTATCAAACCTTGCAGGAGAATTCCATACCTCCTACCTACCCGGTGTTCCTGCTTTGAAGGGAAGCCCAAAGTCAAATTAATTATGGAACCAGCTAAAGTAATTGATTCTTGGTTCTGGGATGAAAAAAGTACAAATACACCCCACTCACCAACACACAACAGACACATCATTCGAGACCAAAACGGCATACTGTATTCTGTCCAGATACACATTTAGAAGAGTGTGTATGTTATGCACCAGTTTCGGTCAGTGCCGTTTAAGATGAAGGAGGACCGTTTTGTTTTCATGAACATGGCCTTATTTCTATTACAGCATATTGGATGACTGTTATTCATATTCCATTCACACAGCTCAATGTAACATCGGTAGGTTTAGGCTACAACATGATACTCTAATTTTCCCTACACCAATCATGAGGTTGCTGCAACCTAGCTTATGAATGAACGCTTACAACGTAGGTGCACACTGGTCGAGAGACAAAATTGACAAAACAGTGACATTCAATGCCGCCTTGCATGCATCTAGCTGATATAGGGTGTAATCATTACTCCAACAGTTGCAAACGAAAGTTTCTATTGGACAAATTCAGGTATGTTTATCCCCATTTTGTTCCATTTGCTTCCGTTTAAGAAACATTTTTCAACAGAATTGGTGGAATGAATAGACCACTGATCACACATAAACACAGTTCACTTTCATAGCAGCCACTTTGTATTCCCTGTCACACCTATGCGCTCTCCTCTCACCTATTCCCTTAAGTTGTGGACTTCAATGCACAATACATCAGCTGTATGTGACTAGGCAAAAAACCTGTCCAAGCCGAACCACTACACATGGCCTGCATCGTTCTTACCATATTAGCTAAAGGAACATCATAGTCAGCATAGCTAATAGAACTAACTCATTAGTAAACCTTCTACAATCATGCAGTAACATTACAGTGTACAGTCAGTAAGCAGTTACACCGGCGTGCCCTGGTGGGAATACATTTGTAAAACCAAAAGCTTACCTTGACTTGGAAGAGTTCCAGTGTTGTGTTGGATAGTCATAGCCAGCTAGCTAACATAGCATCCCTCTGTTTGAGTCGGGTGTTTGAGTAGACTAAACTAGCTAGCTAAACTAGCTAGCTAAATAAGTGAAACTGAAAAAAATGACACTCTCCCTCTTTTGCTTCTCCCAAATTTTGGAAGAAATTAATTTGTTAAAAAAATTTCAACATTTGTCTCTCTCTCTTTCTTTCTTTGAGTCATCTACTCACCACATTTTATGCACTGCAGTGCTAGCCAGCTGTAGCTTATGCTTTCAGTACTAGATCATTCTCTGATCCTTTGATTGGGTGGACAACATGTCAGTTAATGCTGAAAGAGCTCTGATAGGCTGGAGGACATCCTTCAGAAGTCATAATTACTGTGTAAGTCTATGGAAGGGGGTGAGAACCATAAGCCTCATAGGTTTTGTATTGAAATCAATGTGCCCAGAGGAGGACGGAAGCTAGCTGTCCTCCGGCTACACAATGGTGCTACCCTGCAGAGTGCTGTTGAGGCTACTGTAGACCTTCATTGCAAAACAGTGTGTTTTAATCAATTATTTGGTGACGTGATTATATTTAGTATAGTTTTATCTAAAAAGGATAACTTTTTAAATGATTTAGCATTTACATTTTTATGAAATTCACTGAGTATGGTCCTCCCTTCCTCATCTGAGGAGCCTCCACTGTTATGCACATATGTGTAGTCAGTATTCCACTCAGCCCCCTACCAGATGCTGCTGGGAGCCCACGGGCCTGGAAGGAGAGGAGCAGGCCAGAGATCACTTCATCTCCATCTCTCTCTCTTCATCCCCCTCGCTCTCTTCATCCCGTTCTCTCTCTTCATCCTGCTCTCTCCATCCCTCACTCTCTCCATCCCTCTCTCTCTCTCACCATATCTTTCTCCATCTCTCCATCCTTCTCTCTGGTCTCCTGATGTATTATTCACCACCATGAGTCTGGGCCAAGTGATACACTGCTCACTGTGGGAGATGGCATGAAGAGAGAGGTAGGGAGAGAGAAGGGGAGGGGGGATGGAGGGAGAGGGAGATTGAGAGGGAAGGATGGATGGGGAGCGAGAGAGGGACAGAGAGCCAGGTGAGAGAGCAAAGCTAGACAGAGGATGTACATTTTAATTTAATAGCTTTATAACTTTGGTAGCTACTGTATCACACACACACACACACACACACACACACATACACACACACACACACACATAAACACCACATGCACACACACACGCAAACACACACACAAGCCAATTTTCAAGTCAATCCTGGCATTTCCACTCCAACTCTTTTCTACTTTCAGTCATTTGCTTTCCACTGCCCTCCAGTGCACTCACACTCGCCCAACCCATCCCCACTATGTCATCTTTATCTCCCCCAGGCTATCAGACAGTGGAGGTTAGTGAGGGTCACACACGGACCAACACTCTCACACACACACATGGATGCATGCACACAGCCATGCATTTTTCCACACACCTACACACACACAAAGACACAAACAGACCATATGAAACACACATCTTTCTTACCCTACCACTCGACTGAATATTCATTTCCCTGTCCTCGCTAATTAATTCAATCAATCAGAAAAGGTATACACATCTAATCATAATCACCACAATGTGTCGCTGCGTCTCACAATATCATCATTACCCATCATACACCCACACTCACTGGGCTGTGAAGGGCGAGTGTGTGTGTGTGTGTGTGTGTGTGTGTGTGTGTGTGTGAGAGAGATAGAGGAGAGAGAGAGAGCGAGAGAGAGGAGATGAGGCCTAAATGCTTGTCTTTCTAATTTGATTATCTCCAATCACAGTAACATATGACTAGTATTAGGGAATTGTATTATGAAACATGATAGCCTGTTTTGATTATCTGGCGGTAGGCTACTGTTTGAGTGACTTGTGTTCAATGGAATAATGTTATTGTGTTTGACTACATTCTATTCAGTGCAAATTACTGGGGACCCTGAGTGAGTCCTCGTAAATGCAAAATATAATCATGCTAATTTACCTATTCTCCTATTTGTTTAAAATGATATTTCTACTGCTACAAGGGTAAATCTAAAAAATAAAGCATATTCCAAATGAAACAAGTTCTAGCCATGCGCCTAGAGAAAGTCATTAACAAGCTCATACATCCTGACCAAACCTTGTTTATTAAGGGTCGTCAAGCACCCGAGAACATGCGCCGCCTGTTTCATGCGGTTGCCGAGGCGACCAATCTGGATACCCCGTGTGCTGTGTTATCACTAGATGCAGAGGAAGCCTTTGACCGCTTAGAGTGGGAATATTTATGGCTTGTTCTTGAACATTTTGGTTTCGGGGCTAGATTCATCCATAGGATCTGTACCATGTATGTGAATCCTTCTTCTGTTATGTCATACAACCAGGATTTTTAACAAGGTTGTCCCTCTAGAACCGATGGCACAAAGCATACATCAAAATCCAGATTCGTCACATATCAAAATCAAACAAATTGAACAAAGCAATGTCTCTGTATGCAGATCACATACTGCTCTAAGTCGCTGACGCTCAGAAATCCCTGCACCCAATAATGTCTATTTCATCTGGTTACAAGATCAACTGGTTCAAATCAGCTCCACTACCTCTTAACTCAGCTATGTGAAGCGTGCAACTACCACCCGTGATCCCAGTGTAGAAACTAATCAGCTACTTAGGCATCCCCATATCCCCCTCTATTCACACTACCTGCAGGAAGAACTACTTAGAAACCTTTCAAAAGATCCAAAAATACATTAAAAAAGATGGTCTGCTATGGCCACTTCTTTGCATGCTAGAATCTCAACTATTAAAATGAATGTCCTCCCTCGTATCAATTTTCTGAGTTCCATGTTACCACTGCCTCCTCCTATAGACTATTGGTCTAAACTTGACTCTGTCATGAAGAAGTTCATTTGGGGGAGAAAGTGATGAAAGATGCAGCACTGCAGAGAACATAAGCATCAGGTGGACTTGCAGTTGCAAATCGAAAAGTGTATCTCCTATCATTCCAAATTCATTTCCTGGAGACCTGGTTAGACCCAGAGGATTCTGTTTCTTCGCAGGCTATAGAAGAGTCAATAGTTTCTCCAATTAGATTAAAATTCAAATTATTTTCTGGATTGACTCCTAAAAAATGTGTATTATTGTTTGGACCCCTTATAGCATACTCAGTCAATGTGTGGAAAGCTAAGCTTAAGAGATCTAATCTTAAATGGAATTCATACTCTCCAATATGGCGTAATAAAGAATTCATAGTGTGTAAGAAACCATTTATATCATATTCTTGGTCTAAGAAGGGTATTTATAGTTTCAAAGACATATACAATATGAATGGACTACTCTGTTTCCAGGAAATCTGCCTGAAAATCTGAAATCTGCCTGAAAATCTGAAATCTGCCCAGGTTCATAATTTTGTCTTTACCTTCAACTCCACCTATCCAAGTGAGCCTATGGGGTTCCCTGGGGAGCAGAACTCGGAGTACACCCATTGGTCAAACTTCTAATGGGCAGATTCCCCTCAAAAGGAGTAGTTTCTGATATCTATAGTCACATAATTCTAGCAGCACAAAAACCATTAACTCTATCCACTATATGGGGAAAATATTTTACACTATTTTACAGACAAATAAATTGGGATACAGTATGGAAAAATGTATTTGGATCAACTAGAAAGCCCAATCACCAATTAATGAATTAAAACATTTGCAATAGAACCTAACTAACATCTCAAAAAAGACATGACATGGGTATTAGTCCATCAGCATTATGTGAGTTCTGCACCACAGGGGACCTTGGTACTTTTCCTCATGTGCTGTGGTGGTTGAATTCTGAGGGGAAAGTCAACAATGTCATTTCTGTACTTAAAAAAATACTGCCATTAGATCCAATAGGGATGTTGCTTGGTGATGACTCTGACTTGCACTTGTCAGAACGCCAACAGAGAGTATGGTTGGCTGGAACCACAGCTGCTAAGAAAATGACTGTACTGTACAAAGGTGGACTCCACCTCATCAGTTACCATAAAGAAATTGTACTTATAGAGCTCTCCACGGCCAGGAACCACAGGTCCAAGGTGCCCACTCTCCAAGGCCAGGATCCACAGGTCCAAGGTGTCCACTCTCCAAGGCCAGGATCGACAGTGCCAAAGTGCCCACTCTCCAAGGCCAGGATCCACAGGTCCAAGGTGCCCACTCTCCAAGGCCAGGATCCACAGGTCCAAGGTGCCCACTCTCCAAGGCCAGGAACCACAGGTCCAAGGTGCCCACTCTCCAAGGCCAGGATCCACAGTGCCAAGGTGTCCACTCTCCAAGGCCAGGATCCACAGGTCCAAGGTGTCCACTCTCCAAGGCCAGGATCCACAGGTCCACCACAGGTCCAAGGTCTCCAAGGCCAGGATCCACAGGTCCAAGGTGTCCACTCTCCAAGGCCAGGATCCACAGGTCCAAGGTGTCCACTCTCCAAGGCCAGGATCCACAGGTCCAAGGTGCCCACTCTCCAAGGCCAGGATCCACAGTGTCCACTCTCCAAGGCCAGGAACCACAGGTCCAAGGTGCCCACTCTCCAAGGCCAGGATCCACAGGTCCAAGGTGTCCACTCTCCAAGGCCAGGATCCACAGGTCCAAGGTGCCCACTCTCCAAGGCCAGGATCCACAGTGCCAAGGTGTCCACTCTCCAAGGCCAGGAACCACAGGTCCAAGGTGCCCACTCTCCAAGGCCAGGATCCACAGGTCCAAGGTGTCCACTCTCCAAGGCCAGGATCCACAGGTCCAAGGTGCCCACTCTCCAAGGCCAGGATCCACAGTGCCAAGGTGTCCACTCTCCAAGGCCAGGATCCACAGGTCCAAGGTGCCCACTCTCCATGGCCAGGAACCACAGGTCCAAGGTGCCCACTCTCCAAGGCCAGGATCCACAGTGCCAAGGTGTCCACTCTCCAAGGCCAGGATCCACAGGTCCAAGGTGCCCACTCTCCAAGGCCAGGATCCACAGGTCCAAGGTGCCCACTCTCCAAGGCCAGGATCCACAGTGCCAAGGTGTCCACTCTCCAAGGCCAGGATCCACAGGTCCAAGGTGTTCACTCTCCAAGGCCAGGATCCACAGGTCCAAGGTGTTCACTCTCAAAGGCCAGGATCCACAGGTCCAAGGTGTCCACTCTCCAAGGCCAGGATCCACAGGTCCAAGGTGTTCACTCTCAAAGGCCAGGATCCACAAGTCCAAGGTGTTCACTCTCCAAGGCCAGGATCCACAGGTCCAAGGTGTTCACTCTCCAAGGCCAGGATCCACAGGTCCAAGGTGTCCACTCTCCAAGGCCAGGATCCACAGGTCCAAGGTGCCCACTCTCCAAGGCCAGGATCCACAGGTCCAAGGTGTTCACTCTCCAAGGCCAGGATCCACAGGTCCAAGGTGTCCACTCTCCAAGGCCAGGATCCACAGGTCCAAGGTGCCCACTCTCCAAGGCCAGGATCCACAGGTTGTTCCAAGGTGCCCACTCTCCAAGGCCAGGATCCACAGGTCCAAGGTGTCCACTCTCCAAGGCCAGGATCCACAGGTCCAAGGTGTCCACTCTCCAAGGCCAGGATCCACAGGTCCAAGGTGTTCACTCTCAAAGGCCAGGATCCACAGGCCCAAGGTGTTCACTCTCCAAGGCCAGGATCCACAGGTCCAAGGTGTCCACTCTCCAAGGCCAGGATCCACAGGTCCAAGGTGTTCACTCTCCAAGGCCAGGATCCACAGGTCCAAGGTGTTCACTCTCCAAGGCCAGGATCCACAGGTCCAAGGTGTTCACTCTCCAAGGCCAGGATCCACAGGTCCAAGGTCTCCACTCTCCAAGGCCAGGATCCACAGGTCCAAGGTGTTCACTCTCCAAGGCCAGGATCCACAGGTCCAAGGTGTTCACTCTCCAAGGCCAGGATCCACAGGTCCAAGGTGTTCACTCTCCAAGGCCAGGATCCACAGGTCCAAGGTGTTCACTCTCCAAGGCCAGGATCCAAAAAGAAAAAAGCAGCAGCGGAAGTTTCTGAACTCATAACCAATGGGCCTTTACATCCATGAATGTGTATCAATAATTTGTCACTATTTCTGAGTCTATATCATGTATTGTTCAGTAGATTTACTATGTAATATTAATGTATTATATTACCTTACCCTATATGGCTCTATATAATGGTGTGTCTATGTCTGAGTTTACACAAGTAGCCCAATTCTGATATATTGCCCAATTATTGCCAAAAGAGCTGATCTGATTGGTCAAAATACCAAATTAGTGGAAAAAATATCAGAATTAGGCTGCCTGTGTAAACAGCCTCTGAGTTTGGTATTCCAGGCTCATAGACACATCAAGCGTGGGGTCTCGCTGTTTGAGTCCTCTGGGCTCTGCCTGCAGGGCAATGTACTACTGTCCTGACTTTGCTCAAGGACACATCCAACTTGATGTACATAGCCACACATCTCTGTCTCTCTGCTGTTTGTCAGGTCCCACCAACTATACAATGACAGCCAGTCAGTCAGCCAGCAAGCTAGCCAGTCCCTGCTGACCATACAGATGACATCCATCCATCCAGTGTTCTGGGGAGAGAGAAGCATGAGGCCGCACGCGCACGCACACACACACACACACACACACACACACACACACACACACACACACACACACACACACACACACACACACACACACACACACACACACCCATCCATCCATCCAGTGTTCTGGGGAGAGAGAAGCATGAGGCCGCGCGCGGTGAGGCGACGCTCGGATGCTGAGCCGGCGAGGCAGAGAGGTGTGGCCCCCGCGGCTGGGTGTGACGGTCGGGGTCAGCCATGCCGGAGGAGAGATAATTGGGGGAGAGTGGGATGAGAGTGGGGTGTGCAGATGGTTCTTTCACCTGACACATTAGGCTAAGGAACAGCCCGACTCTCTCAAACAGAGAGGATGATGGGCCTGCATGGTTTTGTGTGGGCAGGAGGAGAAGAGTGTGGTGGCTCAAATGGATGAGTCGACTCGGGGGGGAGACAGCGAGAGAGAGAGAGAGAAGAATCAGTATGAAATGGATGCTGTCTGGCTATATAGGCTCTAGCAGGGGGACTCTGACAGGGATAAGCTTCATTTTAATCCCAGCTAGGCCGCCCATCTGAATTTCCCCACATAAACTGTCAGAGAGCAAAGAAATGATATCCAGACATCACACTGAACAGTGTCCTTCCTCCATTCATCTCCTGTCGCTTAGCTCATATGTACATGTTACATTTACATTTTAGTCACTCAGCAGACCCTCTTGTCCAGTTAGTGCATTCATCTTAAGACAGCTAGATAAGACTACATCTCCGATTACCTTCTGAAACTGATGAAGTCAAACATGGAAAAGGAACTTGTTTTTTCTAAGGATGAGCGATGCACAACAGAAACCACACAGTGTACAGTAACACCAGGAAGCTGTCGGCCACAGCTGGCTGCATCCCAAATGGCACCTTATTCCCTATATAGTGCACTACTTTTGAATAGAGCCCTTGTTAAAAGTAGTGCACTATATACAGGCAATGTCTGCTACAAGTAATGACATAACCAAAACAGTCTTGTAAAGAAAGGCTTTGGGTTTCATCTGGGTGACAGGACACATTTCCTACTACCCTTGATCTGGACTGACACTTAGCTTTGTCTCATCAGCACAAACACATACACACACATACATATATAGACACACACACACACACATATACACACACTCACACATGCACGTACGCAGGCACACACACACACACTCTCTCTCTCTGCCCTCCTCTGACTCTAGCATGCCATCCAGTTAGCCTTGCGGTAGATACCAAATCAAATCAAATGTTATTTGTCACATACACATGGTTAAATACAAATCTAATCAAATACACATGGTTAGCAGATGTTAATGCAAGTGTAGCGAAATGCTTGTGCTTCTAGTTCCGAGAGTGCAGTAATATCTAACAAGTTAATGCCAGTGTAGCGAAAAGCTTGTGCTTCTAGTTCCGACAGTGCAGTAATATCTAACAAGTAATCTAACAAATTCACAAGAACTACATTATACACACAAATATAAAGGGATGGAATAAGAATATGTACATATAAATATATGGATGAGCGATGGCCGAGCGGCATAGGCAAGATGCAATAGATGGTATGAAATACAGTATATACATATGAGATGAGTAACGTAGGATATGTAAACATCATTAAAGTGGCATTATTTAAAGTGACTAGTGATCAATTCATTAAAGTGTCCAGTGACTTGGGCCTGTATGTTGGCAACAGCTTCTCTATGTTATGGCTGTTTAGCTGTCTGATGGCCTTGAGAAAGGTGTTTTTCTGTCTCTCGGTCCCTGCTTTGATGCACCTATACTGACCTCGCCTTCTGGATGATAGCGGGGTGAACAGGCAGTGGCTCGGGTGGTTGTTGTCCTTGATGATCTTTTTGGCCATCCTGTGACTTCGGGTGCTGTAGGTGTCCTGCGGGGCAGGTAGTTTTCCCCCGGTGATGCGTTGTGCAGACCGCACTACCCTCTGGAGAGCCTTGCAGTTGAGGGCGGTGCAGTTTCTGTACCAGGCGGTGATACAGCCCGACAGGATGCTCTCGATTGTGCATCTTTAAAAGTTTGTGAGGGATTTAGGTGACAAGCCAAATTTCTTCAGCCTCCTGAGGTTGAAGAGGCGCTGTTGCGCCTTCTTCACCACACTGTCTGTGTGGGTGGACCATTTCAGTTTGTCCATGATGTGTACGCCGAGGAACTTCAAACTTTCCACTTTCTCCACTACTGTCCCATCGATATGGATAAAGGGGTGCTCCCTCTGCTGTTTCCTGAAGTCCACAATCATCTACTTTGTTTTGTTGATGTTGAGTGAGAGGTTGTTTTCCTGACACCACACTCCGAGTGCCCTCACCTCCTCCCTGTAGGCTGTCTCGTCGTTGTTGGTAATCAAGCCCACTACTGTTGTGTCGTCTGCAAACTTGATGATTGAGTTGGAGGTGTGCATGGCCACACAGTCATGGGTGAACAGGGAGTACAGTGGAGGGCTGAGCATGCACCCTTGTGGGGCCCCAGTGTTGAGGATCAGCGATGTGGAGATGTTGTTTCCTACCTTCACCACTTTTGGCAGCCCGTCTGGAAGTCCAGGACCCAATTGCACAGGGCGTGGTTGATACCCAGGGCCTTAAGCTTAATGAGTTTGGAGGGTACTATGGTGTTGAATGCTGAGCTATAGTCAATGAACAGCATTCTTACATAGGTATGCCTCTTGTTCAGATGGGATAGGGCAGTGTGATGGCGATTGCATCGTCTGTAGACCTGTTGGGGCGGAATGCAAACTGAAGTGGGTCTAGGTGGCAGGTAAGGTGGAGGTGATATGACTAGTCTCTCAAAGCACTTCATGATGACAGAAGTGAGTGCTACGGGGTGATAGTCATTTAGTTCAGTTATTTTATTTGTCACATACACATGGTTAGCAGATGTTAATGCGAGTGTAGCGAAATGCTTGTGCTTCTAGTTCTGACAATGCAGTAATAACCAACAAGAAATCTAACCTAACAATTCCACAACTACTACCTTATACACACACGTGTAAAGGGATAAAGAATATGTACATAAAGATATATGAATGAGTGATGGTACAGAACGGCATAGGCAAGATGCAGTAGATGGTATGGAGTACAGTATATACATATGAGATGAGTAATGTAGGGTATATAAACATAGTGGCATAGTTTAAAGTGGCTAGTGATACATGTATTACATAAAGATGGCAAGATGCAGTAGATGATATAGAGTACAGTATATACATATACATATGAGATGAGTAATGTACGGTATGTAAACATTATATTGAGTGGCATTGTTGAAATGTGCAAGTGATACATTTTATATGAATTCCCATCAATTTCCATTATTAAAGTGCCTGGAGTTGAGTCAGTATGTTGGCAGCAGCCACTCAATGTTAGTGGTGGCTGTTTAACAGTCTGATGACCTTGAGATAGAAGCTGTTTTTCAGTCTCTCGGTCCCTGCTTTGATGCACCTGTACTGACCTCGCCTTCTGGATGATAGCGGGGTGAACAGGCAGTGGCTCGGGTGGTTGTTGTCCTTGATGATCTTTATGGCCTTCCTGTGACATCGGGTGGTGTAGGTGTCCTGGAGGGCAGGTAGTTTGCCCCCAGTGATGCGTTGTGCAGACCTCACTACCCTCTTTAGAGCCTTACGGTTGTGGGCGGAGCAGTTGCCGTACCAGGTCTGCAAACTTGATGATTGAGTTGGAGGTGTGTGTGGCCACACAGTCGTAGAACAGGGAGTACAGGAGAGGGCTCAGAACGCACCCTTGTGGGGCCCCAGTGTTAAGGATCAGCGGGGTGGAGATGTTGTTACCTACCCTCACCACCTGGAGGTGGCCCGTCAGGAAGTTCAGTACCCAGTTGCACAGGGCGGGGTCGAGACCCACATGGTTAGCAGATGTTTGACCTATTGGGGCGGTAAGCAAATTGGAGTGGGTCTAGGGTGTCAGGTAGGGTGGAGGTGATATGGTCCTTGACTAGTCTCTCAAAGCACTTCATGATGGCGGAAGTGAGTGCAACGGGGTGGTAGTAGTTTAGCTCAGTTAGCTTAGCTTTCTTGGGAACAGGAACAATGGTGGCCCTCTTGAAGCATGTCTTAACAACAGACTGGGATAAGGATTGATTGAATATGTCCATAAACACACCAGCCAGCTGGTCTGCGCATGCTCTGAGGACGCGGCTGGGGATGCCGTCTGGGCCTGCAGCCTTGCGAGTGTTAACACATTTAAATGTTTTACTCACGTCGGCTGCAGTGAAGGAGAGTCCGCAGGTTTTGGTAGCGGGCATGTCAGTGGCACTGTATTGTCCTCAAAGCGGGCAAAAACGTTATTTAGTCTGTCTGGGAGAAGACATCCTGGTCCACGAAGGGGCTGGTTTTCTTTTTGTAATCCGTGATTGACTGTAGACCCTGCCACATACCTCTTGTGTCTGAGCCGTTGAATTGCGACTCTACTTTGTCTCTATACTGACGCTTAGCTTGTTTGATTGCCTTGCGGAGCGAATAGCTACACTGTTTGTATTCGGTCATGTTTCCGGTCACCTTGCCCTGGTTAAAAGCAGTGGTTCGCGCTTTCAGTTTCGTGCGAATGCTGCCATCAATCCACGGTTTCTGGTTTGGGAATGTTTTAATCGTTGCTGTGGGTATAACATTGTCAATGCACTTTCTAATGAACTCACTCACCGAATCAGCGTATTCGTCAATTTTGTTGTTGGATGCAATGCGGAACATATCCCAATCCACGTGATCGAAGCGGTCTTGAAGCGTGGAATCAGATTGGTTGGACCAGCTTTGAACAGACCTGAGTGCGGTGTCACGAACCGGCTCAAAGCCCGTAACAAAGGGAGACAACGTGGAGATAAGGAGTAACAAAATATATATTTATTAACTAAAGCAACTAAGGAAAATATACAATGATGTGTGTAATCAGTAATTAGTAGTGTAAGTGAGGTTTGCGTGCATGAATGTGATAATGCAGGGTGTTGAAAGGTGCCAAAGCAAACAAACAAAAGGCCACCAAGAACCACAACACAATCTACAAAGGTGTCTGCATGGAGAGAGTCTCCTTTATGAATGTGGAAGAGGTCTATTTATCCTGGGAGACACCTGGCCCAGGTGTTTCCCATGAAGCTGACAACCCTCCCAACTCCGCCCACCGGCATCCTAATAAGGAAACAAGAACAAAGACAGAATACAGCAGACAGAGTGGGAGGGTCGTCACATTCCCCCCCATAAAACCGGGGACCAACAAGGACCCCGGAACAACATACCAGCCTCTGCGTCCCAAATTGACACAGCCTCTGCGTCCCAAATTGACACAGCCTCTGCGTCCCAAATTGACACAGCCTCTGCGTCCCAAATTGACACAGCCTCTGCGTCCCAAATTGGTGAGGGGTTATGTGTTCACACCTCCACCTGCCCCAGCCAACCTCCTCCTCCCCAGACCTCAGCAACCTTTGCGCATAGGAAGCAATATTTAAGAGGAAAGAAGAACACAAGACCAGGAGGGAACAGACAGGAAAGATAGAACATGACAACCCCAACCAATGGTCAGTCACGTAAACCTTCAGGAACATGGCACAAAAGACCACAACAGCTACAAACTCCAACGAAAAGAACATCAGGGTCCTTCTTAATTTTTTACAACTCCCAACGATTCATAGTCACTTCCAACGATTCATAGTCACTTCCAACGATTCATAGTCACTTCCAACGATTCATAGTCACTTCCAACGATTCATAGTCACTTCCAACGATTCATAGTCACTTCCAACGATTCATAGTCACTTCCAACGAAACAGAATTTCACTAATTTCAATCATTTAACCTTGTAGTGTTCAGTGATCTTCAACAGCTGTTCTTTAGTACCTAATTCTAACAGTTCCTCTGATGAAAGCGAATGAACTTGTCTACATGAGACACCATAGTCATAAGTAAATAATCTTGCTCAACCCCTCTGCTGAGCACATCAGACCACAACCAGAGAAATGACAATCACCCTGAGCACCACAGAAGAGAGATGAGATACGGAGCTTCCCCAAAACCTACAATAACTCAACCCTTGTCTTCGCCACGGATGTGCCCCCGAGACAACTGCTCAGTCCACAGACACCACACAAAAATAACAAACATTTAACCATGCCCAACATGTCCAAAATTGAAACACGTCGCTAAGCCTATCAGGGGAAAAGGCTATAGCTCCAGGTAGCAAGTTCCACTACCCTACACAAATCTCCTACCGAGGTACACAGCCGATTTACTCACCTCCTCAGACTGATGTCCCAACAGAAAGTAGAACAAACGTTTCCAGGCTAGGCAGGGCCTGGAAACTAACCATTATACTCTCTCCAACGCAGCACACAATCCAAACAACAAAGGCAACCAATACTGGGCCTATTAAACTCAACCACAATATGCAAACCAAACACGTACCTCCACAGTCTCCCAAACCAATAGTTCAAATATCCCGGATGAGCTCCCACTTGTCAAGAACCGGCTCAAAGCCCATAACAAAGGGAGACAACGTGGAGATAAGGAGTAACAAAATATATATTTATTAACTAAAGCAACTAAGGAAAATATACAATGATGTGTGTAATCAGTAATTAGTAGTGTAAGTGAGGTTTGCGTGCATGAATGTGATAATGCAGGGTGTTGAAAGGTGCCAAAGCAAACAAACAAAAGGCCACCAAGAACCACAACACAATCTACAAAGGTGTCTGCATGGAGAGAGTCTCCTTTATGAATGTGGAAGAGGTCTATTTATCCTGGGAGACACCTGGCCCAGGTGTTTCCCATGAAGCTGACGACCCTCCCAACTCCGCCCACCGGCATCCTAATAAGGAAACAAGAACAAAGACAGAATACAGCAGACAGAGTGGGAGGGTCGTCACAGCGGGAGCTTCTTGTTTTAGTCTCTGTCTGTAGGCTGGAAGCAACAAAATGGAGTCGTGGTCAGTTTTTCCGAAAGGATGGCGGGGGAGGGCCTTATATGCGTCGTGGAAGTTAGAATAACAATGATCCTGGGTTTTACCTGCCCTGGTTGCGCAATCGATATGCTGATAGAATTTAGGGAGTCTTGTTTTCAGATTAGCCTTGTTAAAATCCCCAGCTACAATGAATGCAGCCTCAGGATATGTGGTTTCCAGTTTACATAGAGTCAAATAAAGTTTGTTCAGGGCCATCGATGTGTCTGCTCGGGGGGGGAATATATACGGCTGTGATTATAATCGAAGAGAATTTCCTTGGTGGATAATGCGGTTGACATTTGATTGTGAGGAATTCTAAGTCAGGTGAACAAAAGGACTTGAGTTCCTGTATGTTGTTATGATCACACCACGTCTCGTTAATCATAAGGCATACCCCCCCACCCCTCTTCTTACCAGAAAGATGCTTGTTTCTGTCGGCGCGATGAATGAAGAATCCAGCTGGCTGCACCGATTCTGTTATCCATGTTTCCGTGAAGCAAAGAACGTTACAGTCTCTGATGTCTCTCTGGAATGCTACCCTTGCTCGGATTTCATCAACCTTGGTGTCAAGACTTGACATTGGCGAGCACTATGCTAGGGAGTGGTGCGCGATGTGCCCGTCTCCAGAGCCTGACCAGAAGACCGCTTCGTTTGCCCCTTTTATGGCGTCATGTTTAGGGTCACCGGCTGGGATCCGATCCATTGTCCTGGGTGGAAGGCAAAACACAGGATCCGCTTCGGGAGAGTCATATTCCTGGTCGTAATGATGGTGAGTTGACGTTGCTCTTATATTCAGTAGTTCCTCCCGACTGTATGTAATGAAATCTAAGATTACATGGGGTACCAATGTTAGAAATAACACGTAAAAAAACTAAATACTCCATAGTTTCCTAGGAACGCGAAGCGAGGTGGCCATCTCTGTCGGCACCGGAAGTTAACTTATCTTTGGTACAGGAACAATGGTGGCCATCTTGAAGCATGTGTAGACAGCAAACTGGGTTAGGGAGTGATTGAATATGTTTGTAAACACACCAGCCAGCTGGTCTGTGCATGCTCTAAGGATGCGGCTAGGGATGTCATCTGGGCCAGCAGCCTTGCGAGGGTTAACACGTTTAAATGTCTTACTCACTTCGGCCACAGTTAAGGAGAGGGGGGCCCGCAGTCCTTGGTAGCGGGCCACATCGGTGGCACTGTATTATCCTCAAAGCGGGCAAAGGAGGTGTTTAGCTTTTCTGGAAGCAAGACATCGGTGTCCGTGACGTCGCTGGTTTTCTTTTTGTAGTCCGCAATTGCCTGTAGACCCTGCCACATACGTTTCGTGCCTGGGCCATTGAATTGCAACTCCATTTCACATTTTCCAGTCCATGTGATCAAAACAATCTTGAAGTGTGGATTGTTCCGATTGTTCAGACCAGCGTTGAATGGTTCTAGTCACAGGTACATCCTGTTTGAGTTTCTGCCTATAGGACGGTACAAGCAAGATGGAGTCGTGGTCGGATTTGCCGAAGGGAGGGCCAGGGAGGGCCTTGTATATAAGTTAGAGTAGCAGTGGTCCAGTGTTTTGCTCGAGCCGGTATATAACAGTCAATGTGCTGGTAGAATTTAGGTAGTCTTGTTCTCAAATTAGCTTTGTTGAAATCCCCAGCTACAATACATGCAGTCTCAGGATATATGGTTTCCAGTTTACATAGAGTCCAGTGAAGTTCTTTCAGGGCCGTCGAGGTATCTGCTTGGGGGTATACACAGCTGTGACTATAATCGAAGAGAATTCTCTTGGGAGATAATGCGGTCGGCATTTGATTGTAAGGAATTCTAGGACAGGTGAACAAAAGGACTTAAGTTCCTGTATGTTGTTATTGTTACACCATGAGCCGTTAATCATGAGGCACACACCCCCACCCTTCTTCATGCAAAATTCATGAAGAAACCTGGTGGCTGTACCGACTCTGACAACCTATCTTGATTGAGCCATGTTTCCGTGAAACAGAGAATGTTACATGTTATGTTATCTTATGTTATCTCTGATGTCCCTCTGGAAGGCAACTCGTGCCCTAATTTCGTCCACCTTGTTGACAAGAGAATGGACATTGGCAACTAACATGCTCGGAAAAGGTGGGTGGTGTGCTCGCCTTCTAAGTCTAACCAAGAGGCCGCTCCGTCTGCCTCTCCTGCGGCGACGACATTGTTTTGGGTCGGCCTCTGGGATTATATCCAATGTCCAGGGTGGAGGTCCGAACAAAGGATTCGCTTCGGGAAATAAATATTCTTGGTCGTAATGTTGGTAAATTGAGGTCGCTCTTATATCCAATAGTTCTTCCCAGCTGTGTGTAATAACACTTAAGATTTTCTGGGCTAACAATGTAAGAAATAATACATAAAAAAACTAATTACTGCATAGTTTCCTAAGGACTTGAAGGGAGGCGGCCATCTCTGTCGGCGCCATCTCGATATCAGAGGCAGCTGGTGATAACCATTACCCTTCCTTCCCAGATCAACCCCTCTACAAGTCATGTCTGTCTGTCATCATCCTTCTATGAATATTTAATATTAATTCCAAATGGCACCCTATTCCCTATATAGTCCACTATTTCTGACCACAGCCCGTAGTGCTATTGTAGGGAACAGGGTGCCATTTGGGATGCTACTTCACTCCACTCAGTTCTCCACGGCTCTCTCGTCAAGTGTCTGGTTTGGTATTAATGTGTCACTGTGTTTTGTATCCCCCTCCCTTTCCCTGCGATGACTTGTGTCTGGGTGAACGTATTGTGACTGACTGGGACTGAGTGAGTCAGTGAGAGAGAGAGGCAGCTGGTGACTGGGTTTTGGATGGCAGTAGGTGGTGTGTGTGTGTGTGTGTGTGTGTGCGTGCGTGCGTGCGTGCGTGCGCGTAGGAGGGTGTGAGGCAGAGTGTGACGGAGCACCGAATGCTGGCTGGCAGTGGGTATAGCGGTCGTCTGAGGCAAACAGGGCTGGTTTCTGTGTGTGTGTGTGTGTGTGTGTGTGTGTGCGTGCGTGTGTGAGTAGGGGTCGTCTGAGGCATGCACGTCATGTAACACTTTGGCAAAAACAACGATGTAATGGGAGAGACAGATGTTCAAAATGGCCCAGTGCAATTTGAAAAGTGTCACCATCATGCAATTCTATACGTAAATAGACAAAGAGCAAATGGTGATAAATGCTACTCTTCTTTAATACGCAGTGTCGTTATCCACCCAGACTATTTGATAGCTTAATCAGAGTAATAAAACCACACTGTGCAGAACAGAACTGAACTTACATGGCATGATGACATCATCTCTACCACCAACATGCTTCCTCTCAGCACTATAAATGCACGAAAATGAAAGGATATTTGATAGTTAATTAAAGCAACAAAAACCATAGCAGAATTGAAACAGTGTTTAGCTCCTGTCCTACTCTGGGCTGCTGCAGACTTACATGACACGATGACATCACCAGATCCCACCGCTCCCACCAGCATGCTTCCTCTCAGCACTAACCCAGGGATGGTTTTTGTATCTCTTCTCCTGCTCTGACACAGACAGAGTCTGCGCCCCAAAAAGCAGCCTATACCTATTTAGTGCACTACTTTTGACCAGAGCGCTATGGCCCTGGGTGAAAAGTAGTGTACTATAAAGGGAATATGATGTCAGTTGAGACACAGAGGGACAGAGAGGGAGTGGAGTTGCCCACGGTGACTAATAGGCTGTATTTCAGAGGGGAATTACAGTAGTCCAGAGAGGAGAGCAGTTTAATCCACCAAACCATTACAGCCCTGCAGACTGGAGTTACATCCCAAATGGAACCCTGTTACCTACATATTGCATTATTTTGACCAGTGCCCTATGGGCAAGCCTATGGGTTCTGATCAAAGTAGTGTACTATATCGGGAATAAGATGCTATTTGGAATGTAGACTGGGACGTAGGGTAGCAATGAGAGAGCTCTCAGACACCAGCCATCATTTTCACAGGCTGAGGACCATCAGACAGACCTGGGTCCAAATAGTATTCAAAATAATTGATGTATGTTGACTTAGCATTTGCTCCAGACTGCCTGGAATGACAGATGGGCAGATTTTGGGTTTGCACTTCTGGGGCTATTCCATTGGGCCGGGCAAGCTTTGACAGCATTTGAAACATTTTGGATGCTATTTGAAGCCAGGTCTGGCTGAGGGCTATCAGCTCTACCCTCAGTGGGGAAGCTGTAAGCTTGAGGGAGAGGTCAGCAGTGCAGGGGCCAGGGATAAGGCTGGTCATGGTGGGGATGGAACGAACACATGCTGTACCTGTTCTTTTCACTCTGTCATTTAGGTTAGTATTGTAGAGTAACTTCAATGTTGTTGATCCATCCTCAGTGTTCTCCTATCACAGCCATTAAACTGTAACTGGTTTAAAATCACCATTGGCCTCATGGTGAAATCCCTGAGCGGTTTCCTTCCTCTCTGTCAACTGAGTTAGGAAGGACGCCTGTATCTTTGTAGTGACTGGGTGTATTGATTAAATCAAATCAAATTTGATTTGTCACATGCGCTGAATGCAACAGCCTTACCGTACAATGCTTATTTACAAGCCCTTAACCAAGAGAGACTAAGAAGATATTTGCTAAATAAACTAAAGTAAAAAAAATATATATAATAACGAGGCTATATACAAGGGGTATCGGCACCGAGTCAACGTGCGGTGGTACGGGTTAGTCGAGGTAATTGGGGTAATATGTACATGTAGTTAAGGGTAAAGTGACTATGCATAGATGATGAACAGTGAGTAGCAGCAGTGTAAAAAAGAGGATGAATGCAAATAGTCAGGGTAGCCATTTGATTAGCTGTTCAGCAGTGAGGGGTAAAGGGTGTTAAGGAGCCTTTTGGACCTAGACTTGACGCTCCGGTACCGCTTGCCGTGCGGTAGCAGAGAGAACAATCTATGACTTGGGTGACTGGAGTCTATGACCTTCCTCTGACACCGCCTCGTACAGAGGTCCTGGATGGCAGGAAGCTTGGCCCCGGTGAAATACTGACCTTCTGAAGCGCCTTGCGGTCGGTCGGATGCCGAGCAGTTGCCATACCAAGCACTGATGGTGAAGCTGTAGAACTTGAGTTTTGAGGATCTGAGGACCCATGCCAAATCTTTTCAGTCTCATGTGGGAGAATAGGTGTCGTAGTGCCCTTTGCCAGACTGTCTTGGTGTGTTTGAACCATAAATGTTTGTTGGTGATGTGGACACAACTACAGCCCTGTCGATGTGAATGGGGCCGTGCTCGGCCCTCCTTTTCCTGTAGTCCACAATCAGCTCCTTTGTCTTGCTCACATTGAGGGAGAGGTTGTTGTCCTGACACCACACTGACAGGTTTCTGACCTCCTTCCTATAGACTGTCTCATTGTTGTTGGTGATCAGGCCTACCCCCGTTGTCAAACTTAATGATGATGTTGGAGTGGTGCTTGGCCACGCAGTCGTTGGTGAACAGGGAGTACAGGAGGGGACTTAACAAGCACCACTGAGGGGCCCCCATGTTGAGGATCAGCGTGGCAGATGTGTTGTTGCATTACCACCTGGGGGCGGCCCGTCAGGAAGTCCTGGATCCAGCTGCAGAGGGAGGTGTTTAGTCCCAGGGTCCTTAGCTTAGTGATGAGCTTTGTGGGCACTGTGGAGTTGAACACTGAGCTGTAGTCAATGAACAGCATTCTCACGTAGGTGTTCCTTTTGTCCAGTTGGGATATGACGTGTGGAGTGCAATAGAGATTGTCATCTGTGGATCTGTTGGGGCGGTATGCGAATTGGAGTGGATCTAGGGTTTCTTGGATGATGGTGTTGATGTGAGCCATGAGCACCCTTTCAAAGCACTTCACGGCTACAAACATGAGTGCTACGGGTCGGTAGTTATTAAGGCAGGTTACCTTGGAGTACTTGGGCACAGGGACTATGGTGGTCTGCTTAAAACATGTAGGTATTAGACTCATTCAGGGAGAGGTTAAACATGTCAGTGAAGATACTTTCCAGTTGGTCAGCGCATGCTCCGAGTACACGTCCTGGCAATCCGTCTGACCCTGTGGCCTTGTGAATGTTGACCTGTTTAAAGGTCTTACATTGGCTACGGAGAGCGTGATCACACAGTCGTCCAGAACAGCTGGTGCTCTCATGCATGCTTCAGTGTTGCTTGCCTCGAAAAGTAATTTATCTCGTCTGGTAGGCTCGTGTCACTGGGCCGCTAAACCATCCAAAGTGTAATTAATAACTTCACCATGCTCAAAGGGATATTCAATGTCTGCTTAATTTTTACCCATCTACCAATAGGTGCCATTCCGTGTGAGGCTTTGGAAAGGCTCACTGGTCTTTTTTTTGTTGAATCTGTGCTTGAAATTCACTACTCAGTTGAGGGACTTCACAGATAATTGTATGTGTGGGGTACAGAGATGGGGTAGTCATTCAAAAATCGTGTTAAACTTGAGTTATTATTGCACAGTGAGTCCATGCAACTTATGTGACTTAAGCACATTTTTACTCCAGAAGTTATTTAGTCTTGCCTAAAAACACAATTCCACTTTGACATTAGGGGTCGATTGTGTGTAAACCAGTGACCCAAATTTGACATTTAATCAATTTAAAGTGCAGGATGTAACAACAAAATGCATGACATAGGCTTACATAAATACAACATGCATATGGCATGAAATCATAAGGTGTGTGTGTAATTACACTTTACCCAAGGTCACCTGGAACTTTTGTCCTTGCGTCTGCCCACTTGAAAACACAACTCAACAATGGACATGATTCTCATAGCGTAGAAAAGAAGCCTTGACTGTATCGATCAATCGTTTCCTAACCCAACACTGCCCCCCGAAGACATGGTGAGGACACAACACCACCGCAACACAACGAGTTGCACAAAGAATTAGCAACATCTTTCCATGACAGACAGGTGAAAGCTATGATCTCTTATTGATGTCACTTGTTAAATCAACTTCAATCAGTGTAGTAAAAGTGGAGGAAACAGGTTAATTAAAGATTTTTAAGCCTTAGGACAACTGAGACATGGATTGTGTATGTGTGCCATTCAGAGGGTAAATGGGTAAGACAAAGGATTTAAGTGCCTTTGAACGGGGTATGTTAGTATGTACCAAGCTACCGGTTTGAGTCAAGAACAGCAACGCAGCTGGGTTCACACTCAACAGTTTCTCATGTCTATCAAGAATGGTTCCACCACCCAAAGGATATCCAGCCAACTTGACAACTGTGGGAAGCATGGGCCAGCATCCCTGTAGAACCCTTGACGCCTTGTAGAGTCCATGCTACAACAACATTGGGGCTATTCTAAGGGTAAAAGGGGAACAACTTAATATTAGGATGTTCCTAATGTTTTGTACACTCAGGGTATACACCAATTTGGTAGGTGCAGTGAAATGTGTCATTTTACGGGGTCAGACATAATAGTACGGAGCCCCCTGAGGCAAATTAAGTACCTTGCTTAAGGGCACAGACAGATTTTTGATCTTGTCAGCTAGGGTATTCGACCAGGTGACCTTTTGGTTAGTGGCCCAACGCTCTAACCGTTAGCAGTCGCTTCTATCCAAAGCCACATACATTTGTTGCATGGCTCCAGGGGGAATCGAAACCAGGACAGTTGCACACAGCTCTACCAACTGAGCCAAACAGGAGCACATTTTCCCATGTCAGATTTTATTTATCATTAATTTCACACAGATTAGTCTCTTCAACCCGACTCTCTCTTCTTTAAAATTGGCCATAACTAACTAAGAAGAACAGGAGAATAGCATACCATGTACAAAAAGAGATTGGTTCAGGTGGTTCCATTTCACATTCAGCATTAATATTACCACGAGTAGAAACTTGGATGAACCAATGACATTTTCTTCAGTAATTATTTATGAACACATATTTTATTTTAGCTTAAGGCAACGTGAGGTCAAGACAAACATTGTACTGCAAATCCTAAATTTTCACTTAGTCATGCATTGATGTCAATGGGAAAACCTGTAAAGATTTGACTTTTAAAGTGAAAGTTAGGATTCGTCCCGGAATTCGTTGAGGAAATATCTCCTCGTACGTAGTAGATACTTGTCTGATACATTTACACTGGTTGCCGTTGCCTTCAGATAGCTTGCATACCATGAAATCTGACTGTTTTTCTCAAAAACACAAACACACCATAAAATAAATTTGCTACCAAACTGCTCATCATTCACATCAGATCAGACAAATAAAATGTTAATAAATTAATAATTATCACTAACAAAAAGTTATACCCCTACAGCTCCCTACCCGAAATCTTAATTTCTTATCTTGTTACTGTAATGACTAACCCTCAACCCACCCACTTTCCCTGAGAAAACTGACAGACCAACACATTAAACCCCACCATGCTTCAAACTACCACAGCCTGTAGAACTCATTATAGAAACATGATATAACAATTCAGGACAAACCATTCCATACTAGGGCCAGGGGTATTTTCAGACCATGTGATCTGACCAGGAACCATTTATAGACCAACATCTGGTCAGGTCATGTGGTCAGGAAAAAAACTCCTGGCCCTCCTCATGACACATGCAGTGACTTGAACAGTTGGCTGAATTGGACGTGATTAAAATGAATGCCACTGCACGTCATAGTAAATAACTCGTCATGAACAGTTTGTCACTTTTATAACGAGTTATAAAGCTTTCATGATGCATCGTTACCACAAAGCGTGACCCTGAATCCCAAAATCCCCATGAAACCCACATTGACATAACCCCCCCCCCCCTTAAGACCTCCATAGTTGTTTTTTTAAATTTTTTATCTCATTTGACAATTCATTCATTACAAATGTAAAAAAAACAAAAAAAACAGCAATGGCTCATATACATATCGACAAAATGGATTCTTCTTAATATTTCTGATGAGTGAGTGTTCTATAAAACGAAGGAGTCCCACAGAACAGAACTACACAGCCAGTCTTCCATAGAACCCATGCAGAGCCTGGTTGGCTATGGGTATAGTACGGTAAAGTATGCTATTGTACAGTATGGCTGCAACTGAAATGGCCCTATCCCCTACATAGTGCACTACTCTCATAGGGTTCTGGTCAAAAGTAGTGCACTATACATGGAACAGGGTGCCATTTCAGACACAACATGTCTGTGGTTCCTGTTGCGGTAGTTTACATGCCAGATGTTAGGTCTGTGGATCATGTGCGTCGGGTCTTCTGTCTCTTGGCCTGGCGTTTGGCCTCGTCCAGGGCAGCGTTGTCCCCACCGGCCTGGCTCAGGCTACGCACCCCCTGCAGACGGCTCACCAGCTGCAGCAGCAGGGGGATCACCTGGGGAGAGACAGGGCGTTAAAAAAGGGTGAGGTGACACTTTATATTGTCTTCCGTGTACTAAAATGCCATGAAGATCCTAGAAACCAATAGAATGTTGTTTCTTTCAATACAAAGTATACACACATACATTACATACACACACTTATGCCATAATACAGAGGCAATAGGTCTGCTTGAACATTTACCAGACCACTCAATTACAGTACACTGGAAACATGATACATGGCTTTGCAATAGGAGTGGAGGCAGTGTACCTTCTCATGGTTGTAGGCTGCCAGCAGGAGCAGTAGAGTGAGGGGTAGCGCTATGTAGGAGCCCTGGGCTACGTCCTGGTCAGGAACTTTACGCTGTGATGAAGAACATCACATTGGGTTCTCATTCATTATTCAGAAGACACACAATGCATTTTTTTATCACTGTAATGAGAATATTCTAAATGTATTACATTAGTTGTAGGATGAACTAGGATGAAGTTGCCTGTAGACGCTGATCTAAAATCTGTTTTGTGCTTTCCCACATCATGGATAAGGTTAGAATGTGGACAGGGTAAGCTGATCTTAGATCTGTGGCTGCGGAGAACTTCTAGCTGGAGGATTCAGCCCTGGCGGAGTAGGTACTGTGTACTTACATTGGGGTTGAAGGTCAAAGTGATGTGCTTATGGTAGCCTGTAGAGGTGAAAGAGACTTGGGGCAGAGAGAAGTCGTACTGGGAGCGAGACAGCGTGGAGTGCAGCATCAACACATAGGTCTGTATTGGGGGAGAGGACACACAACAAAAAGTATATTTATGGTGATGACATAAATATTAATTCCACTGACCCAGAACCTCTGGATAAACCTATACACTACTTTCTACTATCAGGCGAATAGCAACCATTAAAGGCCCAGTGCTGTCAAAATCCTGTTTTCCCCTGTTTTCTATCATATTGTACAAAAGCTGTTGAAACTAAAACTGTATAAGTGTGACAGATGTGAGCAGTGAAATTTTCTGATAGTTGCTGGTTGAAAGAACAATTTACACAAGACATTCTAATCAGCAGGTTTTGCTTGGGTGAAGTTAATGGACCAATAAAGAGAGATTCAAACCTCTCTGCCAATAACATAGTTTTCAGGTTACACACACACACACACACACACACGGCTTCACATTTGATTAAAAAAATATATAAATATATAGTTATTTTTCACGAGTCGTAAAATGTCATTTTTTCTCCTCCCAAAAACCAGAGGGAGAAAAAATACATATTGTAATCAAAAACAACATTGTAAACAAAAACAAATAAAAAAGCACCGATATCAACGATAAAAAAAGGAAATGAGAAAACATTTTTTTCAATTTAATGTTTGTGTCATTTTCAAGCAATCTGCTCTGCTTTGATTGAAACTTTTCCTTACCTGCGCTGGCATTTCTCAACCACTGATCAAGTGGGAGTGGGGTTTAGAAGGGGGGGCGAACTAAAAATCAGTTACTGTTGGTTAATAGACTTGGAGAGACCATCATTCTATCACTATTTTGCATTGCTTTTGTATGACCTGTTAGGTTTCGTTTCTATGGGGAGGGGGGAGCGGCTGCACCATGACGGTTTGTACGTTTTTCAAATAAACTTCTCGGCCAATCAGGTTCATTAAGAGAGTAAGAGAGCCCCAGCCGTTCCCCATCCTCACTGGTCAAGCATACCCTGTGGTGTAAAATCAATGTTATGAATATGATAACGACCCATGTTTGTAGACCTGGACCTCCTAACTCGGCTATTACAGCCACACCCGCTGCTGACAGGTGTATAAAATAGAACACAGAGCCATGCAATCTCCATAGACAAACATAGGCCAGAGATTAGCCTTACTGAAGAACCCAGTGACTTTCAACATGGCACCATCACAGAATGCCACCTTTACAAACAGTTGGTCAACTTTCTGCCCTGCTAGAGCTGCCCTGGACAACCGTAAGTGCTGTTATTGTGAAGTGGAAATGTCTAGGAGCAACAACGGCTCAGACATGAAATGGTAGGCTACACAAGCTTACAGAACAGGACCGCCAAGTCAGCACAATAACTGTTCGTCGGGAGAGTCATGAAATGGGTTTCCATGACTGAGCAGCCGCACACAATCCTAAGATCTCCATGCGCAATGCCGAGCGTTGGCTGGAGTGATGTAAAGCTCGCCACAATTGGACTCTGGAGCAGTGGAAACGTGTTCTCTGGAGTGATGAATCATATATCCTTATGTACATATTCTTTATCCCCTCACACTGTGTACAAGACAGTAGTTTTGGAATTGTTAGTTAGATGACTTGTTGGTTATTACTGTACGGCGCATTTCGCTACACTCGCATTAACATCTGCTAACCATGTGTATGTGACAAATAAAATTTGATTTGATTTGATTTGAATCACGCTTCACCATCTGGCAGTACGGCGGATGAATCTGGGTTTGGCGGATGCCAAGAGAACACTACCTGCCCCAATGCATAATGCCACCTGTAAAGTTTGGTGGAGGAGGAATAATGGTCTGGGGATGTTTTTCATGGTTCGGGTTAGGCCCCTTAGTTCCATTTCCCTTCCATTGAAGGGAAATCTTAACGCTACAGCATACAATGACGTTCTAGACTAATCTGTGCTTTCAAATTTGTGGCAACAGTTTGGTGAAGGTCCTTTCCTGTTTCAGCATGACAATGCCCCTGTGCACAAAGCAAGGCCCATACAGAAATCGTTTGTCGAGATCGGTGTGGAAGAACTTGACTGGCCTGCATAGAGCCCTGGCCTCAATCTTTGGGATGAATTGGAACGCCGACTGGGAGCCAGGCCTATTTGCCCAACCTCACTAATGCTTGTGGCTGAATGGAAGCAAGTCCTTGCAGCAATGTTCCAACATCTAGTGGAAGGCCTTCCCAGAAGAGTGGAGGCTGTTATAGCAGCAATGTTCTAACATCTAGTGGAAGGCCTTCCCAGAAGAGTGGAAGCTGTTGTAGCAGCAAAGGGAGAACCAACACCATATTAATGCTCATGATTTTGGAATGAGATGTTTGACAAGAAGGTGTCCACATACCTTTGGTGATATTGGTGATATAGCGTATATTTGGGAGTAAACAGAGGGTACACATCTGCAGAAAGGTGAAAAGGAAGGAGCAGGAGTTCTGGAAACTCCCTGAATTTACTTGGGGCTGACACAGATGATATTTAAATGATGTTACAGCTAGCCTTTGTTTTCCATTTTCCCTCCATCTACATCTTCCAGGTATATCAGTTCCATCTCAATGGTCACAAATAGCAAGTCCCAGACTGGACTCACTTGACAGCTCTCATACAGAGACAGCGGTAGACCATGGAGATGTCCCGGGCCACTTTTACCAATGAAGATAATGGGGACGACATCTATGACAATGTCTACGAACAGCCCTACTATGAAACTCCAGACATGCCTCCAAACTGAGAATGCGTGACCCAATGGAACCCACCACAGCCTGAACACTCAGAAGACCTGTTTGGTAATGGATCCGACGCCTGTGAAGAGGTATTTCGACAGCGCAATTATGAAACTCGAGACACGTGTCTTGACTTGAGAACAGAGACTGAGGATGCTACCCCAGGGAGCACACCACAACCTGAACTCTCAGGTTCTGAGAGCTCATGGAGGAGACCCTTTGTTGTTGCTACAGCGTGTCTAGGGCTGCTGGGTCTTCTCCTACTGGCTGGGATCATCTATCTATCTATCTATCTATCTATCACATTTATACAGCCAACCTACAGAGGGAGAGAGACATTTATATATTTATAAAAGCCTGCCGCTGTTCCCACATCACGACCGAACAGACATCCTGGAATGAGAGCTGACGTGACTGTCTGGCGAGAAAAGCAGACCTGGTGATCGTAAACAGCCAAGAGGAACAGGTAGTTCTCACTACATTTAACAAATGCATCTGGATTGGTCTGACGGAGAGACGGAAGGGACCTAGAAATGGGTTGACAGCACAGCACTGACAAGACACACACGCCTAATGATCATGATGTCTTATCAGCTTCTTGATATGCCACACCTGTCAGGTGCATGGATTTATCTTGGCAAAGGAGAAATGTTCACCAACAGGGATATAAATACATTTGTGTAAAAAATTTGAACTAAATAAGCTATTTGTGCGTATGGGAACATTTTGGGGTCTCTATTATTTCAGGTCATGAAACACGGGACCAACACTTTACACGTTGCGTTTATATTTTGTTCAGTATAGTTTATTATTTATTTTTTTACCTCTTTTTCTCCCCAATTTCGTGGTGTCCAATTGTTTAGTAGCTACTATCTTGTCTCATCGCTACAACTCCCGTACGGGCTCGGGAGAGACGAAGGTTGAAAGTCATGCGTCCTCCGATACCCAACCAAGCCGCACTGCTTCTTAACACAGCGCACATCCAACCCGGAAGCCAGCCGCACCAATGCGTCGGAGGAAACACTGTGACCTTGGCTACCTTGGCTAGCGCGCACTGCGCCCGGCCCGCCACAGGAGTCGCTGGTGCGCGATGAGACAAGGATATCCCTACCGACCAAGCCCTCCCTAACCCGGACGACGCTAGGCCAATTGTGCGTCGCCCCACGGACCTCCCGGTCGCGGCCGGTTACGACAGAGCCTGGGCGCGAACCCAGAGTCTCTGATGGCACAGCTGGCGCTGCAGTACAGTGCCCTTAACCACTGCGCCACTCAGGTGGTGGGTTTGGTGGGGGGTGTGACCAATGGTGCGTTCACCAACCAACATTGTTGGCAGTGAAATGGAGCCGTTTTAAAATGGAGTGAATCAAACGTCACAACAAAATCAATGGGGGACCCATGCGTCGTCAAAAATACTCTTCAAGGCATAACTTTTTGAATTTAGATTTTCCCCGACTGTCTAGCTTTTATTTTGGTGATTGTTAGTTCTCAAAGATTATGTTATAAAAATATAATGGTCCATTATCTTTTCTACATACTTAATATCTGGTTTAAGTCGTTAAAGTTTACACCAAAAACGTTTTTACATCCTGAAAAGTACTTATTTTTTTGACACAGGCGGCCCGAAAACACACTTAGGCAGCCACCCAAGTCTTTTCTATACACCATTTTTTTTTATTTCTCTATAGATACATTCATCTACACTGTAGATGAATGTATCACATGATGAAATCTGAGCTGGTATTACTCTAAGAAAAAAATATATATAGTGAATTTTCATAGAGTGAAGACCATTACAATTGACTGTTATATCTTGAAAAAACAACAACTTAATTAAGAAAATGTATATATAACTATAGGTTGTTAAACTGACAATCCCTAAATAAAACAGATTCATTTTGTTGTTGATTTCTCTGTTGGCTTCTGCTTTAATTTATAAAATATTGTTATTATTTAGATTTCTTTTCGTTTCTGGGAAGTGTATTACGACTTTGTTAAATATAATTTAAATAAGTTGTGATATGATTTAAGTAATACTGACCCAGAAGAGCCATTTCTGGGTTGGGTACAGCAGTGCTTCAGGTCTCAGGAAGGCAGTAATGATGCTTCCTTGGCTATCAGCTACACACATGTCTAGCCCGCCTTACACCACCTTACATACTGAATGATAGCACATTTCTAGCCCGCCTTATACCACCTTACATACTGAATGATAGCACATTTCTAGCCCGCCTTACACCACCTTACATACTGAATGATAGCACATTTCTAGCCCGCCTTACACCACCTTACATACTGAATGATAGCACATTTCTAGCCCACCTTACACCACCTTACATACTGAATGATAGCACATTTCTAGCCCACCTTACACACTGAATGATAGCACATTTCTAGCCCGCCTTATACCACCTTACACACTGAATGATAGCACATTTCTAGCCCACCTTACACACTGAATGATAGCACATTTCTAGCCCGCCTTAAACCACCTTACATACTGAATGATAGCACATTTCTAGCCCGCCTTAAACCACCTTACATACTGAATGATAGCACATTTCTAGCCCACCTTACACACTGAATGATAGCACATTTCTAGCCCGCCTTAAACCACCTTACATACTGAATGATAGCACATTTCTAGCCCGCCTTAAACCACCTTACATACTGAATGATAGCACATTTCTAGCCCGCCTTAAACCACCTTACATACTGAATGATAGCACATTTCTAGCCCACCTTAAACCACCGTACATACTGAATGATAGCACATTTCTAGCCCACCTTAAACCACCTTACATACTGAATGATAGCACATTTCTAGCCCACCTTAAACCACCTTACATACTGAATGATAGCACATTTCTAGCCCGCCTTAAACCACCTTACATACTGAATGATAGCACATTTCTAGCCCGCCTTACACCACCTTACATACTGAATGATAGCCTTTCTAAACCACCTTACACACTGAATGATAGCACATTTCTAGCCCGCCTTAAACCACCTTACATACTGAATGATAGCACATTTCTAGCCCGCCTTAAACCACCTTACATACTGAATGATAGCACATTTCTAGCCCGCCTTAAACCACCTTACATACTGAATGATAGCACATTTCTAGCCCACCTTAAACCACCGTACATACTGAATGATAGCACATTTCTAGCCCACCTTAAACCACCTTACATACTGAATGATAGCACATTTCTAGCCCACCTTAAACCACCTTACATACTGAATGATAGCACATTTCTGTAGCAGGTCATACCTCTCCATCCCTGTCCAGAGGCGGGAAGTGAAAGAAGAGGGACTGTCCCAAAGACACACTGTTGATGGGGTTGTCAAGGTTGTCACTCTTATACAGCTTCACCTGCATGGGACAGGAGGAGAAATACAATTATATGGAGCCATAGAATTAAATAGAGGATATAGATGGATATAACTCGTTTTTAGCATTAGTCCTCTATGTATGGAGCACATAAAGGTGATGCTCAAAGTGGCATCACACAATCACAACATTACATCAAACAGCTATAGTTTGGCTTCATCTACGAATTAGTTCCTTACGGCACATTGAAAATATTTTTGGGATTGAGATAGGTAGTTATGAGGTGATGTTATGGGTATTGTAGTGAGGGGATATTACAGAGAGGGTGGGCAGGTGTTCTGGTGAGGTTATGGGTATTGTAGTGAAGGGATCTTACAGAGAGGGTGGGCAGGTGTTCTGGTGAGGTTATGGGTATTGTAGTGAGGGGATCTTACAGAGAGGGTGGGCAGGTGTTCTGGTGAGGTTATGGGTATTGTAGTGAGGGGATCTTACAGAGAGGGTGGGCAGGTGTTCTGGTGAGGTTATGGGTATTGTAGTGAAGGGATATTACAGAGAGGGTGGGCAGGTGTTCTGGTGAGGTTTTATGGGTATTGTAGTGAAGGGATATTACAGAGAGGGTGGGCTTTCTGGTGAGGTTATGGGTATTGTAGTGAAGGGATCTTACAGAGAGGGTGGGCAGGTGTTCTGGTGAGGTTATGGGTATTGTAGTGAGGGGATATTACAGGAGGGTGGGCAGGTGTTCTGGTGAGGTTATGGGTATTGTAGTGAAGGGATCAGAGAGGGTGGGCAGGTGTTCTGGTGAGGTTATGGGTATTGGGTCTTACAGAGAGGGTGGGCAGGTGTTCTGGTGAGGTTATGGGTATTGTAGTGAGGGGATCTTACAGAGAGGGTGGGCAGGTGTTCTGGTGAGGTTATGGGTATTGTAGTGAAGGGATATTACAGAGAGGGTGGGCAGGTGTTCTGGTGAGGTTTTATGGGTATTGTAGTGAGGGGATCTTACAGAGAGGGTGGGCAGGTGTTCTGGTGAGGTTATGGGTATTGTAGTGAATCTTACAGAGAGGGTGGGCAGGTAGGTTATGGGTATTGTAGTGAGGGGATCTTACAGAGAGGGTGGGCAGGTGTTCTGGTGAGGTTATGGATATTGTAGTGAGGGGATCTTACAGAGAGGGTGGGCAGGTGTTCTGGTGAGGTTTTATGGGTATTGTAGGTGATTGTAGGGATCTTACAGAGAGGGTGGGCAGGTGTTCTGGTGAGGTTATGGGTATTGTAGTAAAGGGATCTTACAGAGAGGGTGGGCAGGTGTTCTGGTGAGGTTTTATGGGTATTGTAGTGAGGGGATCTTACAGAGAGGGTGGGCAGGTGTTCTGATGAGGTGATGATGTTCCCACTCAGGTCAAACTGGTTTATCTGCCTGAAGGCGATGATGTTGACTCCCACGATGTCAGTGCTCCCAACCTCTATGGAGCGGTGCTGAGGCAGGGCTCTCTCGATGTGGTCGTTGCCCTGTGCTCTCAGCTGGATCAGGTATCTACAGCCAGGCTGTGAGAGAAGCTCAAAGTTAGCAACACAAAAATAATAGCAGAGCTATTAGCAATTGCCACAGCAGTGTGTGGGATATCAAACGCAATGACCCCATCTCCACAAAGTAACTCTTACAAATGTATTGTATCTGTTATGTCTATGTAGGCTTCATAACTACTTTACATGCTTGTATACAGGCTTTATAACTGTTTTATGTGGCTCTTATGAAGCCTCAAAAAGGCCCGACTCACCAGCAGGCCCCTGAGCCTGAAGCGTCCCTCCTCGTCAGTGACTGTGTCCTCGCTGTAGATACTACACTCTGCCTGTCCCACTGCCTCCACTGACACATCCCTCTCAGCATCTCCACTCAGGGACTGAACTGCCCCGTAGCAGCTAGAAAGGAGGCAGTAAATCAGGAAACTGGTCAGACAGGCAGCCATTTTGGGGATCGATAGGACACAGACAAATAATTACACACACTGACATTTTGGGGAAGGGACTGTAAACGCTCCTTGTCAAGTAAGTCAGCAAGAACATGCCTGAATAAGATTTGTTACAATAAAAAGAAGTGGCTAATGATGGTTTGGAGGAGGGGGGGGGGAATTGAACATCATTCTGCTTTGTTTAGTACATTTTTGCACTTAGTTTAAAGCTCATTGGGTTTCACTCACTTTCTATGAAAAGTGCTACATAGATAAAGATGGATTTGATTGGCCCGTTTCTAGTACCTGTATGCGGTTTTGAATCCGGTGATGTCGATGCTGAGGTTCTGTCCCTCCTCGACGGTGATCATCTGAGAGGCTGGCTCAAACCTGAACTCCTTCATCATGGGCTTGAAGTAGTACTGGCCTGGGCTCTGAGGGGAGGGATAGAAAAGGAAGAACAGAAGAGATGCAATCAATAAATGCCCCCTGCAGTGTTGCTGCACCAATCCAATCAGCACCAGTTCACATCACACAGAATATAGACTTCCACCTAGTAGCCCGGTGTGTTTAATAGTCAATCATTCAGGAGGAGGATAACACAGGGATGAAGTAGGTGTTGAGTTCAGTCACCATCAAGGTCCTTACCAAGTTGTTGAAGGTGAGGACACCAGTGTCCTGGGTGAGCAGGTTGGATCTGAACGATCCTCCACTGAGAGACAGCAGGACTCCAGACAGAGCGTGACCATCCTCTGACTTGATCTACGACACACAGAGAAAGATAGGAGATATGACAATGAACACACTGCATAAGACTATACAAACACTGCCGCAGCCAAAACTATATTTAAGTTGCAGTTCGACACCAAGGCAAAATTCCAAAAGAACACTGTTGAATGGCAATACATTCGCAGAACAGACTCATCAACTATTTATTAAACAACCCTCACCCTACCGAAGGAGGGATGTTACTAATTAAACAAAAAACTGTGTTTTGCCAACAAGACAAAAGCTAATAAATGGCCTGTTCTTTCCACGGAGCTCGCTAGTAGTATGTGTGTTCTGTACCTTGAAGGTGACTCCAGCCAGGGCGAAGGCCTTGAAGTCTCCCTGGGTTCCCTCTACAGTGCTGAGGATGAAGCCCTCCTTACTGGCACTGACGTCATAGTGACGGTCACTGTGCAGGGGACCAACACTGGGGAGGGAGAAACAACCAATAGAAAGTAATTTAGATTGACTTGTTACTGTACGTTTCGGTCAAATGTCACAATCAAGGAGCATTTATCAAACACTGAGAAAACCTGCCACAAGCTAATCTAAAGCAACAAATATGTAACGTGGTGGACATTTCAAGTGGCTAGATTAAGACGCAAAGTGGTCAAATGTATTGTTAAAAAAACAACAACAAGAGCATGATTTGAACAAGCAACCCCAGCCTTACGGCTAACTCAGCAGTGACTGAGGTTATGGTATAGTCATGTATACCTGTAAGCCCCGTTCTCGTTGGTGGCGACGGTGATGAGGGGGGCCTTGGCTCCTCTCTCGGTGATGGAGATCTCCACCCCCTGCAGCTCTGGAGTCACTTGGCCCTCCAGGAACAGACCAGCGCGCCCCGCGATGTCCACCACACGCCCTGGACAAGATTCTGTGAGAAGGGGACAGAATAAGAGAAGGCATATAGATTACCGCTGGACACAGACAGAGCTTCATTGCCGGTGATGTCCACCATACGCCCTGGTCAGATCTCTGTGGATGGGTTCTGGTAGGGGCAGAGAATAGGGAGTTACCATATATAAATATAGAGACAGACAAAAACAGGTTATACACCTGTGGTGGAAAATGACTCAGTGAGTTATGCTATCCCATAGATACAACTTAAGAGAATTGTCTCCTGCTATAAGTGTTTTTTTTCTTCTTTCTAACCTGATACAAATGTGTCTTCGTGTGACTTAGTCACAAGACTGGGCGTATAGCTAAGATCCGTTTGGGTGTGACCCCAGCATGTGAGACATCCCGTGTTTTTACTATCTGTGAGCTGTGATAAATGCAGTTAGCTCGAGGGCTCAACCATCTATCAACCTCGAGCCATCTTAAAATCTGCACAGACAAACCAATCGCCTTGTACACACTATGTTTCGCCCCTGTTTACACACATCTGCTAAACTGCCATGTAGACAAGAGGTTGTACTTTCTATAACAGCAGAGAGCCAACTCTGTTCATTGGGCTTTTAACTCTGCACTGTTGTGTGGATTGTTGACTGATCCATTTTTTTGCAAATCTTATTAAATATAATTGTTGTTTGAAGAATCTACAGTCTCTCTTCCCTTTTGGTTAGAATTTCCACTACACAGAGAGATATGCAGACAGACACCACAGACCAAACACACACACACACACAAAGACAATAACATCACACAAAAGAAGAGGATAACAAAGAAGTGAACTCTGACCTCCAGTGATAGTAGCCTCAATCTCCGGCGGATAGAAGAGCAGCTCCTTGGAGGAGGGAGTCACAGTGATCCTCTCCCCAGCCCTGGCCCAGTAAGAAAATTCGTAGTGAAAGGGGCTGGTGAGCTCATCAGCTCTCTCTTGGATGGGGGGCTGGCTGTCACCTCCATCCTCAGCCTCTTGGGCGCGTCTCTCCCTCTCCTGGCGCCGCAGCTCGATCTCCTGCAGCTGCTGCTCCTGTCTCTGCTCCTCCAGGCTTCTCAGAGGGCCTAGGACCAGAGCTGGCTCAGACTCTATGGAGGATCTGATGGAGGACACATAAACAGTGTTTAGGTTAATACAGCAGGACCAGACTATGGACGACCTACAGGAGGAACACAGTGATAATCATTTTGGTTGTTGTTGTCATATTTTGAAAAACAATCAAGTAATTAATGTTTAAACCCTAATTCTGGAAATGCATGTAAATTTTCAACCTTTTTATGAATCATCTATACTGTACTGTTCTATGTAAATAGGTGGTTGAATCAAATTATGCACACAGATTCACCCCTTTGAGTTAAATGTATATTCTGTATACAGTACTGCTCAGCAAATCTTACACACAATCTCAGATATTCATCTTACAAACAAGGACAATGCCATCAGTCCACATTTTGCCTGGTTGTTTGGACATGGTAGAGTGATAGCAGGTCTATAGAGGTGACGGGCACTAACTTGATGGTGACCGTGACATCTAGGATCTTATCAGTGGTGATTAGGCCAGTCATGTGATGTCTCACTGCAGTCAGGGTCAGGATAGTGGGGGCTGACCTGAAGGAGACATTTAGACAAGTAGAGTCATTCACTTTGGTGTGGCTATTTAAAAGGAAAACATAGAAATGGATCCAATAGAACACCCTTACGTGTCGTAGGTATAATAGTCCTGTTCGAATTGGTGGCAAGATCGAGGAGTCACTTTGTACACACCTGGCAAAAGCAAGATTAGATGATTAATAAGCAGAAATATTTGACTCATGTATCTACCGGTAACCTACATTAACCTAGGTTAGTCTCATAAAGACACATTTTATTTTCCCAAGAGATGTCTTTCAGTAAGGATATTGAAGAGAATCGAAGACAAGTGAAAAGAAGAGGAGTTTCTCCCACCAGGCTTGGAGAGACAGAAGCGGTTGACCCCCTTGGAGAGGTTATAGACGCCAACGTTCTCAGGCTTGCTGCCGTCCTGAAAGAACTCCTGCCAGGATACACAGACACTCATTTAGACTTTCACCACAGCAACCACGATTATGTAATATGAGCTATTTAAGGATCATTATGCTCAGCAATTCACTCAGACTCTTCTTATCAGAGCAGCTGTCCAACAGTATGTGGACAGCTGCTCGGCGAACATCTCATTCCAAAATCATGGGCATTAATATGGAGTTGGTCCACCAATTGCTGCTACAAAAGCCTTCCAACTCTTCAGGGAATGCTTTCCACTAGATGTTGGAACGTTGCTGCTGGACTTGCTTCCATTCTGCCACAAGAGCAATAGTGAGGTCGGGCACTGATGTTGAAGCGTGATTCATCGCTCCAGAGAACGCGTTTCCACTGTTCCAAAAGGCCAATTGTGGCGAGCTTTACACCACTCCAGCCGACTCTCGTCATTGCACATGCAGATCTTAGGCTTGTGTGGCTGCTCGGCCATGGAAACCCAATTCATGAAGCTCCCGACGAACAGTTTATTGTGCTGACGTTGCTTCCAGAGGCAGTTTGGAACTCGGTAGTGAGTGCTTAAACAGATTTAAAGGGCTACATGCATCAGGACTCTGCGGTCTTGTTCTGTGAGCTTGTGTGGCCTACCACTTCATGTCAGAGCCGTTGTTGCTCCTAGACCTTTCCACTTCACAGTAACAGGACTTACATGCGGACTAGACCGCGTGCACACATGTTGATTTTGTCCATCCACACCAGACACGATAAGGATATGCAGGTTGAAATATCAAAACAAACTCTGAACCAACTAGATTAATTTGGGGACCGGTCGAAACACATGAAACATTCATGGCAATTTAGCTAGCTAGCTTGCTGTTGCTAGCTAATTTCTCCTGGGACATAAACATTGGGTTGTAATTTTACTTGAAACACACAAGGTCCTCTACTCCGACAATTAATCCACAGATAAAAGGGTAAACCGATCTCCTCAGGCTTCTTCTTCGGACTTTATATGGCAGCTGGCAACCAACTTTAAGGTGCATTACCACCACAAACTGGACTGGAGTGTGGACCTCAGTTAAACTTTCAATCACCCATGTGGGTATATGCTCCTAAAAACTAATGAGGAGATGGGAGAGGCGGGACATGCAGCACGTCGAGACGGGACTTGCACCACGTCAAGCTTCACAAAAAAAAACAAGTTCTATTTTAGCACCTGGCTACGCAGACGCTCGTTGATGCTCGCAAGCATCGTGGGTGCAATGATTGAATAACGTGTACATATATATTTTATACACCGGTCAGCAACGGGTATGGCTGAAATAGCCAAATCCACTAATTTATAGAGGTATCCACATATACATACTTTCGGCCGTGTAGTGTAACAAGCACAAACAGAAATACACACAACTACACATATGAACAAACCTAAAGACACAGCCCTCCCCTGTGTTACTACTGACCAGGGTGATGGCGTGGGACAGGGAACAGCGGAGGATGTAGCCTATCTGTCTGAGCTCTACTCCCAGCACGTCAGAGTCCAGCACCTCCACCTCCACTGACTTGAGCTTCCAGCACCACTCCTCATGGGAGATACTCACTGGGAGGGAGGAGAGCAGAGCGTCAAAAAGTCAGACATTGCTACAATATTGACATAAGGACAAGACATACATAACCTAGCCTGAGAGACTGGAGTACAGCCTGGCTTTAGTGTATGGATTTATTCTCTTACAACATTGACCATCCTATAACATACTTGTTCAGTAGACACTTAAGGGAAGAAAACTGAACGAAACGAGGAGCTACTAAAAAGATCTTGTCCAAAAATACATTTTTGTTTTCCATAGCAACATTTGTTTTTTTTTAAAATACCTTTTACCCCAATGAACATGACCCAGGAGGTCCGTACCTTTGTATTTGCCAGGCAGAACGTTGTCGAAGGAGATTTCCAAGGTGTCACCGCTCCCTGAGAGGAGCATGCTCCTCCTCTCCCCCTGACGACTCACCGGCTGCAGGGTCACCGACAGGTCATCACAGTTCGCTGGGGGTCAAGAGGTCAAAGGTTATTCAAAGTGGTAAAGCCGTGAAAATGAGACCGTCGCTGATTGGCTGTCTAACGAGGATGCTAGGACTAATAAGAGTATTCAGATTGACTGTTTTCAGCGTTTGTCCTGACAATGACCCAGTTAGGCATCAAAACACACAGTCTGTCTAATAGAAAAGCACTTTTAACCATGACTGTTTTCATTCAACAGAAAATGCACCCTACTGTTCCCTGTTGAATAGGAGTTACTTCTCCCTAAGGGGTTATTGTTAACCTTGACTTATTCCTACTTGACATCTAAACAGGAAATGTTCAGAGTGAGTCATAGACTAATGGGAGAGAACTCCAGGGCAGGCTTACCCAGACAGTAGACCCTGCCCGAGACGGAGGCCATGAACTGGGTGAAGAGGAGGTCGGAGAGGGGCCTGTCCACCAGGGAGACCTCCAGAGCAGCAGGCTGCAGGGCCAGGCCAGCCTTCACCTCGGCCTCAGGAAGAGACACCTGCAGGGAAGGATGGAAGACAGGATGAAACGTTAGCCTAAGTACAGCCAAGGTAAATGGAAAAATCCTGTTTGGTCGTATTTTGAGGGTAACATCCCTAAGAGCTGATCTCACGTAAATAGGACTGGAAGTAGGATGAAGTTGCCCATAGACACTGATCATAGATCACTTTAGTATGCTTTCTTCACCCTTATAGGGATATGATTCAGAGCAGCTACGCTGATCCTAGATAAGGGCATAAGGGCAACTTCGCTCAATACAACCAAAGCCACCAAAATTCAAAAGCCACCAATTAATCTCATAGTCAGAACAAGCTGTATTTCTGTAACTTACGGTAACACTGTAGTCTCCAGGTTTGGCATGGAAGCAGAAGGCCCCCTGCTGGTCTGAGTCGGTGGTGCGGGTGGCGGTGTTGTCCTGTCCCCGGGGAGTGAGGGTCACCTTGTAACGCCCCTGCTGCTTCAGGCCCTCTGGCAGACGGGTGATAGCGATCTGACCACACACGCTGAACCTGGAGAGGGGGATGAGAATGACATTTATAATGCTTCAACGGAACAACTACGTAGCTGTTATGTCAGATGTTATGATTATAGATGGAGGCATCAATAGGACACATTGAAAGTCGAAACTCACCCAGCAGTGATGATGTCAGGGAGTTGAGGCGTGTTGGGAGCTATCTTCACCGTGATTGGCTCAAAAAACATGAGGTCCTTGTGCGTGCGGAGGGTGTAGGTACCGGTGGTCATATTCTCCAGGCGGTAGGAGCCGTCCTCTTTGGTCAGAACTGTTAGAGGGGAAGAAAGAGAGAGGGAGGAAAAGGGAGAGAGAAAGAAAGGGTTCGGCAGAAGGACGATCCCAACGCAAATGGACATAGCATGTCTCCACTTTAACCAAACAATGTCATCTCTGATATTTCTCCTCCGAATTTGAACACAGATAATATAAGAGAAATGGGGTGGTGGATGTCACTATGGTTACCTTTGATCTGGTTGTTGAGGGTTACCGTGGCGTCAGGTACCCCGTCCCCCTCCAGGCTGTTGAGAACCCTGCCGGTCACAGAGAAACCCATGACACGGAAGATGGGCTACAGAGAGAGAGAAACACAAAACATAACACACGACACCTCCAGGGTCATGTACAGTATTATAACCACTGTTAATCACATGACACAAAGGCCAATGCTGTACGATTTTAACCCATAAGTAGCAGCCAAGCAGGAAGCTGGAGCACTGTAAACTTACCTCCAGCTTCAAGCTGTTGTGCTCCACCCTGAAGTCCATTCTGGAAGGCGCCACATCAAATGTGATCCTCTCTCCCCTGTAGAAGGGAATCTGAAACACAGACAAATTAGTCCAATATAGTCAAAGTGAAGGACAAGAAACCAGACAAAGTACATCATTTTTATATAGAGCCCTCCAGATTTATGTACAGAGCCTTCCAGATCCCAAGTATATTTTACACATTAATGACAACATAAGAACACCAACTGTGCTATTTCAGCAACACACATTAACTGGGAGGGATATGTGCTGAATACGTAGTCATCAAAAGGCATTTTCTTAGCCCAGGGCTAATTTGCCATGGGATAAGTGCAGTGTGAACCACACGAGTGTGTTGTGGTGGCCATCTTACCACAGTGTAATCTCCGCTGGCCAGTGAGGGGAACGAAAAGATGCCGTCCTCTCGGGACAGGGCACTACACAGGTAGACCAGGGAGTCATCGCCAGACTCGGCTCCATTCACTGGGGCTGTGTCACAGCCACTGATGTCCTGGGAAACACAATAAATACACATATTAGAGGGAATTGTATTTATTTTTATTTAACTAGGCAAGTCAGCTAAGAACAAATTCTTATTTACAATGACGGCCTACACCGGCCAAAACCGGCCGATGCTGGGCCAATTGTGCGCTGCCCTATGGGACTCCCATTCACGGCTAGTTGTGATACAGCCTGGATGTAAGATAAGCATTACATATATCTGAAACTTGAAATTCCCGTTTTGGGTAAAAACTGTATGTATCCGTCTGGGTTACAATATCATAATTTAAATATTCATGTATAAAATGTCCAGCTTCATAGACAGCCAACATTAAGGATAAAATATCACTGTAGTGCATCACAATATGTAATAGAAACACAGTGGACTGGACACCACCGCTCTTTCAATTTGCCTTTCAATTCAATACAAATATATTTGACCTCCTTCTTCACTGTGGCAGAGTAGAGGAGGAAGGTGACTTTTTTCATGGGCTCCCCATCACTCCGGACCTCCCCAGAGACATCGTACCCTCCCACCACCAGATGTTCTGCAGCCGCTGCATTGGCACTGGACACACGCACTGACGTAGCGCTCTGTGGAAGGACAACGCAAAATGATTGTGAAGCATTTGGACGTTTTTGCTCTAATTCTTTTTGCATAGTTCACACTACCTGTAATCACTTATGTTCTTACTCTGCTTGCTTATATTACTTGTGCAATAGGATTGAGTTCCAATTGCATCCACCTAAAACTGTGCCAATAATACCTACAGCTGCACTTTGAGATGGCTTGAGATCATGAGCCCTGCAGAAAGAAACTCACCTGCTCCAAGGTCCAGGACGGATGAGAAGCAATGATGTCATAACTTCCAGGAAGTACTTTGGAGAAGGTGTACCTGTGAAATGACCCAAAACATTCTGTGTTAGAAGCCTAGTGCTTGTACCACCCCCACGTATATTGTCCTGATACAAAACAGCGGATGTGTACAAAAACATTAGCATTTATATTTAGTCTGCTCCCAGGCAGACTAAATAACTTTTTTGCCCGCTTTGAGGACAATACAGTGCCACTGACACGGCCCGCAACCAAAACATGCGGACTCTCCTTCACTGCAGCCGAGGTGAGTAAAACATTTAAACGTGTTAACCCTCGCAAGGCTGCAGGCCCAGACTCCATCCCCAGCCGCGCCCTCAGAGCATGCGCAGACCAGCTGGCTGGCTGGTGTTTACGGACATATTCAATCGATCTCTATCCCAGTCTGCTGTTCCCACATGCTTCAAGAGGGCCACCATTGTTCCTGTTCCCAAGAAAGCTAAGGTAACTGAGCTAAACGACTACCGCCCCGTAGCACTCACTTCCGTCATCATGAAGTGCTTTGAGAGACTAGTCAAGGACCATATCACCTCCACCCTACCTGACACCCTAGACCCACTCCAATTTGCTTACCGCCCAAATAGGTCCACAGACGATGCAATCTCAACCACACTGCCCTAACCCATCTGGACAAGAGGAATATCTATGTGAGAATGCTGTTCATCGACTACAGCTCAGCATTTAACACCATAGTACCCTCCAAACTCGTCATCAAGCTCGAGACCCTGGGTCTCGACCCCGCCCTGTGCAACTGGGTACTGGACTTCCTGACGGGCCGCCCCCAGGTGGTGAGCGTAGGTAACAACATCTCCACCCCGCTGATCCTCAACACTGGGGCCCCACAAGGGTGCGTTCTGAGCCCTCTCCTGTACTCCCTGTTCACCCACGACTGCGTGGCCACACACGCCACCAACTCAATCGTCAAGTTTGCGGATGACACAACAGTGGTAGGCTTGATTACCAACAACGACGAGACGGCCTACAGGGAGGAGGTGAGGGCCCTCGGAGTGTGGTGTAAGGAAAATAACCTCACACTCAACGTCAACAAAACTAAGGAGATGATTGTGGACTTCAGGAAACAGCAGAGGGAACACCCCCCTATCCACATCGATGGAACAGTAGTGGAGAGGGTAGCAAGTTTTAAGTTCCTCGGCGTACACATCACAGACAAACTGAATTGGTCCACCCACACAGACAGCATCGTGAAGAAGGCGCAGCAGCGCCTCTTCAACCTCAGGAGGCTGAAGAAATTCGGCTTGTCACCAAAAGCACTCACAAACTTCTACAGATGCACAATCGAGAGCATCCTGTCGGGCTGTATCACCGCCTGGTACGGCAACTGCTCCGCCCACAACCGTAAGGCTCTCCAGAGGGTAGTGAGGTCTGCACAACGCATCACCGGGGGCAAACTACCTGCCCTCCAGGACACCTACACCACCCGATGTCACAGGAAGGCCAAAAAAATCATCAAGGACAACAACCACCCGAGCCACTGCCTGTTCACCCCGCTATCATCCAGAAGGCGAGGTCAGTACAGGTGCATCAAAGCTGGGACCGAGAGACTGAAAAACAGCTTCTATCTCAAGGCCATCAGACTGTTAAACAGCCACCACTAACATTGAGTGGCTGCTGCCAACACACTGACTCAACTCCAGCCACTTTAATAAGGGGAATTGATGGGAATTGATGTAAAATATATCACTAGCCACTTTAAACAATGCTACTTAATATAATATTTACATACCCTACATTATTTATCTCATATGTATACGTATATACTGTACTCTATATCATCTACTGCATCTTTATGTAATACATGTATCACTAGCCAGTTTAAACTATGCCACTTTGTTTACATACTCATCTCATATGCATATGTATATACTGTACTCGATACCATCTACTGCATCTTGCCTATGCCGCTCTGTACCATCACTCATTCATATATCTTTATGTGCATATTCTTTATCCCTTTACACTTGTGTGTATAAGGTAGTAGTTTTGGAATTGTTAGCTAGATTACTCGTTGGTTATTACTGCATTGTCGGAACTAGAAGCACAAGCATTTCGCTACACTCGCATTAACATCTGCTAACCATGTGTATGTGACAAATACAATTTGATTTGATTGGCTTGAGTTGCCACTACTGAAAGAAAAGCCAGTGTGTTTGTTTGTGTTGTAAGGGGTAGTTATATTGCCTTGTAGTTTAAAGTAATGCTGTTAAGAGTTTGAGGAGCGGTCCCTTACTTTCCTCCAGGCTGAGTGAGCACAGTCTGCAGCTTTTCTCCTGTTCCCTCCCTGGTCAGGCTGATCTCCACCCCAGCTGGGCCCAGGAGTTGGCCTTTACTTAGCACCTGGGACATACACAACACATTAACGCCACAACAAAGTAAACAATTATTTCAGAAATGCACATACTGTATATCCGGTAAGTACTAACACTAAACAACCATTTTAAAAAGAGGCAGATCTCTGTGCCATTCTGTTTAGTCAGTAAATAGTGATGTATTGAGTCTTTTGGGGGGGGGGGGGGGTCTAGCGGTTAAGCGCGTTGGGCCAGTAACAGAAAGGTCGCTGGTTCGAATCCCCGGGCTGACTAGATTAAAAAAATATGTTGATGAGCAAGACACTTCACTCTAATTGCTCCAGTAAGTCGCTCTGGATAAGAGCATCTGCTAAATGACTAACTATTCCAGAGAGCACCATCCCCACAAGGGTTAGGCTAAGGCTTATTGAAGAAGAGTTCCTCTCACCGTTCCAGAGACAGAGAAGCCAGTGAAGACAAAGTTGATGTCCTGCTCCTTGGTGCAGATATCATTGACCCCGTCCACATAGAGGTCCACACTGGTGGGCTCTGCAAAAACACAGACAGAGTGTTCTGTTACAGCACTGCTGGCTATACACAAGAGCTACAAATACACATGAAATTCTCCTTACCAAAGCTCCACCCAAGAGGAGGCTCAATCTTCAACACAAAGTCTCCCTGTGAATAACAGTCAAATATTAGCAGAACTGCCACTATGAACCTGAGAGTGGACGACTCCTCTCTCGTCTCTAAACTGTAGGCTCTAACAGTCCCATCACAAGTCAAACTGTTGAATAAACTTCATTGAACATACTTTGCCTGTTGTCCACTGATTTTGTCCCTATAAAAGTAGGTAATCTGAGACAAAATATCCACAGAGTAGTGTTATCAACCTGCCTTTCAGTACGCTGGGCTGTATGTCGGTTTGTATTTTCAATGCTGACTCAATTCACATGCGACGCTATGTCAACAATGCCGAGTTTAACCGAAGCACAGACTGAACTTTGTCCCACGCAATCAGCTGGCAAATTTCACAAGCACTTTCAGCTGATTGCGAGGTAACTGTGCTTTGGTCGACAACATTAAGCTACATTCGGCTATTGTTTGATATTGTGCATCACGTGAAATGCGCCAGGAGGTGGGAAATAAAAGCAACAGAACCGCTGCCGCAAAAAGTGGGGTAAACAGCCCTTTCCTGTGGCTACCCCATCTCCACCTGATACCACCGAAAGGACCAATAGCACGGACAACTGGTAAAGTACGATTAAATAGAATTGTATTCAACATTCTGTCTTGTAGAGATTACTGCGTCTTTTTTACAGCGACTTCTTTCAGACTGATATCCATGAAGTAACCAGGGAAACAGTCTGAGGTTTAGACAAACCAATGCCATACTACAACTGCATTTTCATATGTATCAATACCACAGGAGGCTGGTGGGAGAAGCTATAGGACGGGCTCATTGTAATGTCTCGAATGGAATAAATGAAACGGTATCAAACGTATGGATACCACGTTTGTTTCATTTATTATGACATTACAATGAGGCCGCCTGCCTACTCGGATCAATACATTCATTACCTTGTCATAGAGGGGAATCATAAAGTATCCATTGATGGGAGCACAGTCCGTCTGATATTTCAAAGACCCTTGTTTGGTGTACACTTTAATCTGTGAGAGACAAGACAGACGATGTGTATTTAGCAATGCATAAACACAACCAAAAGGCAAAAGCATGATTTCATGCGATGCATGCTGGACAGTACTATAGGCTTTTCCAATCAAGTAGCTTGTTAGCTAACGTAAGTGACTTGCACCGGCAGTCATTGGGGTGAGGGTGGTCCAGTCTGAGATTATTTGACTAAATAGTAATCCTATTATTGTAAATGGTGCGTGTATGGTGCAATACCTCGTCAGTACAGTGGGGTTTAGGTGGACTGGCAACTAGCTAGGTCAACTTTAGCATGCTAGCTAACGTTAGCTAGCCAGTGCGTAAACTACCATTCGCTCAGAGTTTTAAAATGTAGAAAGGGCTTAAAATCAGTTAAACACATTTAGATACTTTTAAATAGCTTCAAGTTATTGCGTTTCTGATGTGTTTTGTAAGGATAGCTAGTTAGTACAATACTATGTTAACTAGTTAGCTAGCAAGTTCTGAATTTCGACATGGTTGTGCACGAGAAACCAGCAACATAGATCAGAGATGGCTTGTGAGATTAGTGTGGCTACTCAGAGAGTTAGCTAGATCATCTTACTAGCCACCTTGGGGCTAATGTTATTTCATTCAAACTCAACTGTCTTTTCACCACTCAAGACCCCCAGCAATAGTGTCTCCGCCTACTAAGGTAGTAGGCCGTCTCTGCACTCACCTCGATCAGCGAGTAGTTGATTTCAACGTCGGATTTCACGAACCCTCCGCAGGCCACCACAATGTCATCAGCTGACACTGTAATAAACTGGCAGCAGATGATTCCAAATAATATCCAGAACACTGCCATGTCTGCCGGTTCCGTTATTCCGAGTTTTCGCCAGAAGATTTTTCTGGACAACCGAATTGACAGTGCACGCTGCCTCCGGTTCCGTACGCTGCGCTGTTGAAGGAGCAGCAGCTACCTATTCTGGTGGCGTCGACACCTGCTGGTGCGGAGGTGACATAGATTAAGTATCTAGTTTTGAAAAGGTGTCTATTCAAATATGAACAGAATCTTGTCTTTTGGGTTTCCCTACTGAACAAATTAAACAAGTTATATTCACACAAAGTATGACAAGAAATAACGTACGTTTTAAATACTTGCATTATTTATTTTCCTTTTCCAGCCACAAATCAATAAGCAATAAAGCCCGAGGGGGTGTGGTATATGGCCAATATACCACGGCTAAGGGCTGTTCTTAAGCACCACGCAAAGCGGAGTTGGCCATATACCACAAACCCCTGAGGTGCCTTATTGCTATTATAAACTGTTTACCAAAGTAATTAGAGCAGTAAAAACACATGGTTTGTCAAACCCGTGGTAAACAGTCTGATATACCACGACTGTCAGCCAATCAGCATTCAGGGCTTGAACCACCCAGTTTATAACAATGAGTAACACACAGATTTTGGAATTATAAAACCTTTGCCAAAATGACATCTTACTAGTTGATTCAAATGTAACAGTTCACTCATAAACAATGGTTTGCAATGGATAAAACAACACTTCCCCTTTATGGAACACAGGCAGTGGAGACAGAGTATAGTAAAAAAGTATCAGTTCAGTTTGGTATGTAGCGGAAGTTGGGACAGTAGATCTCAAATACATTTTGAAATATTAAATCACATGTAGCTTGTCATGGTTATTAAAAGTTAATACTTAGAGGGAGTTAATGGAAATAGTAAACAAGAGATTAAAGAATATAAGTTTACACAAATCAATACAGTATACCTTTAAAAGATGAACAAGAAAGGCCACATTTAAAGTGCAAGAATGTTTAGTGTTTATAGGCGTTCAAGTGGAACAATATGGGATAAATATGGGATAAATTACTTTACTCAGAAGGGCAATTCAAAGTTTTATAGTGGTTCTTGTCATAAATAGAGTCCTTCTTGGAAGGAAAAAGGTAATAGTCAGCAGAATTATCATCATGACATCACATATAGTAATGTTTATGGTAGGCTACATATAGTAAACAACAAACGGGACAATATATTCTCCACAAAAGGCAGTAAATAGCTATTTTGCCAGCCTTGAGTTCAAACTATTGGTCCAATATTGTAAAACTGTGCTTGTTAAACATTTGAACATTCACAGATCTCAACATGCGTTGGATCAAAACCAAAGATCCTTGATAGGCAAAGCTAATCCCCCAGTTGCATAGTGTTCCTCAAATCTAGTGTCTTCCAGTGGTAAGGCTGGTTTCCTGGACACAGATCAAGCCTGGTCCTGGACTAAAAAGCTATTTTAATGGAGATTCTCCATTGAGCATGCATTTTAGTCCAGGTCTAGACTTAATATATTTCTGGGAAGCCAGCCCCTATAGTGTCTGCCAGTAATAGTGTTTAGACAGCCAGTTACAAGTAATATCAAGAGCCCTGAGTTTTTTGGTCAGGTAAAACTCAAGGGCCTAATCCTAGCAACTCAGACATGAGTAGCAGAGTCCGGGGGTGGCTGGACCAGGAAGACCCCAGAGTTGGAGCGGTAGCTGGGACTGACTCTGTGTGAGGAGTGGGACTGGGAACTAGCACCTGTGGATATAATAGCACAGGTCCTCTGGGCCTGACACAGCTTCTGGATCAGGAAACGCTTGTCTCGCCCATCCTGGCCGAACAGGGAGAAGAGGGTTAACCCTATAACTAATAATAACCTATAATTAACCCTATAACAATGTTATGCCAGATAACTAGGAGCTAGATTTTTTTCTGGTCAGGAAAATAATCCTGTCCCTACAGCTAAGTCCTATGAAGCTACTGTACAGTATAGAGTTGTGCAGCCATGTAGACTGGTTACTGTAGCTACTCACCATGACTAGCTGCTCCCTCAGTTGGTTGATCACTTGCTTGTGCGCTCCAGCTAGAGCAATGACATAAAACATGGCCAGGCTGAGGGAGGAAAGAGACACAACAGTTATCAAAGCAGATTTTTGATAGCCCTTTGTGACGTGTTGATGAAAAGAGGGTTTAATAAATATATTTTATTGATTGATTGGCTGAAACCACAGTCTATCGGCCTGGATATCAAATGATAATGAACCGTAGACAGGAGTGATATCATTGGCCGGAACCCGTACCATGTGATGACAAAGAGGGAGACGGCGAAGGCCTCAGAGGAGATGGCCAGGAGGAACATGCGTGCTCCTGCAGGCAGCTGGGACACCGTCTGGGGGAGCACCTCCCAGGATGTGGTGTAGTTAACGAAGGGACCACAGGCCTGGGAACAGCTGATCCTGATAAGGGAGAAACGGGAGGGTAAGTTTATGTCCCCAACAACTGATCTAGGAGCAGATTGATACTATTTTCACACTATGGTGCCAAGCCAAACTGTACTGTGCTGACTCAAATATTTCCTATCCAGCCCAGTTTCAGCAGTACAGCTAAGCTAGGCTCAGTTAGGCTCAGCAGTGTGAAAAGGGTGAGTTTCAGTGCAACTAGCCATATTGATGGTTATCTATGGAAATAAAAACGCATGCATGGTAGGCTAACTGCTGCCATGTACTCACTGTGCGATGCCAATGGTGACAGGTACACAAGCCAGTGCCAGGCCAATCAGCAGCACAGCCAGGAAGAAGAAGTTGGAGCTGGAGGCTCGGAACGGACGGGTGGCCGGGCGGCAGTTATTCACCAGGGTCACCTGCAGGGTAGACAATACATACATTCATCAACATATTTGTGGATGAGAATTCCCTTTCAGTCATTTCAGTCAACATAATGCACACAGGTATGGGATATTCCTTTTCTCTATCAATTGGGTGAAGGAATTAAGATAAGGAAATATCCTGACCTACACTATTACCTATGAGGTACAGTATCGCTCAACTCAATCAGTTACCTAGAGTATGTAACCCGAGGTTTAGACCCAGCTAAAACCATATGCTACAACCAAAAACAAAGTCATTCATATCAAATCTAATTATATTTGTCACATACACATGGTTAGCAGATGTTAATGGGAGTGTAGCGAAATGCTTGTGCTTCTAGTTCCGACCATGCAGTAATATCTAACAAGTAATCTAACCTAACAATTTCACAACAACTACCTTATACACACAAGTGTAAAGGAATGAATAAGAAATGGTACATACAAATATATGAATGAGTGATGGCCGAACAGCATAGGCAAGATGCAGTAGATGGTATAGAGTACAGTATATACATATGAGATGAGTAATATAGGGTATGAAAACATTATATAAAGTGGCATTGATTAAAGTGGCCAGTGATACATAACATCAAGGTGGCAAGATGCAGTAGATGGTATAGAGTACAGTAAATACATATGAGACAAGTAATGTAGGGTATGTAAACATTATATAAAGTGGCATTGATTAAAGTGGCCAGTGATACATTTATACATTTATCAAGATGGCAAGATGCAGTAGATGGTATAGAGTACAGTATATACAGTGCCTTGCGAAAGTATTCGGCCCCCTTGAACTTTGCGAACTTTTGCCACATTTCAGGCTTCAAACATAAAGATATAAAACTGTATTTTTTTGTGAAGAATCAACAACAAGTGGGACACAATCATGAAGTGGAACGACATTTATTGGATATTTCAAACTTTTTTAACAAATCAAAAACTGAAAAATTGGGCGTGCAAAATTATTCAGCCCCCTTAAGTTAATACTTTGTAGCGCCACCTTTTGCTGCGATTACAGCTGTAAGTCGCTTGGGGTATGTCTCTATCAGTTTTGCACATCGAGAGACTGAAATTTTTTCCCATTCCTCCTTGCAAAACAGCTCGAGCTCAGTGATGTTGGATGGAGAGCATTTGTGAACAGCAGTTTTCAGTTCTTTCCACAGATTCTCGATTGGATTCAGGTCTGGACTTTGACTTGGCCATTCTAACACCTGGATATGTTTATTTTTGAACCACTCCATTGTAGATTTTGCTTTATGTTTTGGATCATTGTCTTGTTGGAAGACAAATCTCCGTCCCAGTCTCAGGTCTTTTGCAGACTCCATCAGGTTTCCTGTATTTGGCTCCATCCATCTTCCCATAAATTTTAACCATCTTCCCTGTCCCTGCTGAAGAAAAGCAGGCCCAAACCATGATGCTGCCACCACCATGTTTGACAGTGGGGATGGTGTGTCCAGGGTGATGAGCTGTGTTGCTTTTACGCCAAACATAACGTTTTGCATTGTTGCCAAAAAGTTCAATTTTGGTTTCATCTGACCAGAGCACCTTCTTCCACATGTTTGGTGTGTCTCCCAGGTGGCTTGTGGCAAACTTTAAACGACACTTTTTATGGATATCTTTAAGAAATGGCTTTCTTCTTGCCACTCTTCCATAAAGGCCAGATTTGTGCAATATACGACTGATTGTTGTCCTATGGACAGAGTCTCCCACCTCAGCTGTAGATCTTTGCAGTTCATCCAGAGTGATCATGGGCCTCTTGGCTGCATCTCTGATCAGTCTTCTCCTTGTATGAGCTGAAAGTTTAGAGGGACGGCCAGGTCTTGGTAGATTTGCAGTGGTCTGATACTCCTTCCATTTCAATATTATCGCTTGCACAGTGCTCCTTGGGATGTTTAAAGCTTGGGAAATCTTTTTGTATCCAAATCCGGCTTTAAACTTCTTCACAACAGTATCTCGGACCTGCCTGGTGTGTTCCTTGTTCTTCATGATGCTCTCTGCGCTTTTAACGGACCTCTGAGACTATCACAGTGCAGGTGCATTTATACGGAGACTTGATTACACACAGGTGGATTGTATTTATCATCATTAGTCATTTAGGTCAACATTGGATCATTCAGAGATCCTCACTGAACTTCTGGAGAGAGTTTGCTGCACAGAAAGTAAAGGGGCTGAATAATTTTGCACACCCAATTTTTCAGTTTTTGATTTGTTAAAAAAGTTTGAAATATCCAATAAATGTCGTTCCACTTCATGATTGTGTCCCACTTGTTGATTCTTCACAAAAAAATACAGTTTTATATCTTTCTGTTTGAAACCTGAAATGTCGCAAAGTTCAAGGGGGTCCGAATACTTTCGCAAGGCACTGTACATATGAGATGAGTAATGTAGGCTAGGTGAACATTATATTAAGTGGCATTGTTTAAAGTGGCTAGTGATACATTTATTACATCTATTTTTCTATTATTAAAGTGGCTGGAGTTGAGTCAGTATGTTGGCAGCAGCCAGTCAATGTTAGTGGTGGCTGTTTAACAGTCTGATGGCCTTGAGATAGAAGCTGTTTTTCAGTCTCTCGGTCCCAGCTTTGATGCACCTGTACTGACCTCGCCTTCTGGATGATAGCGGGGTGAACAGGCAGTGGCTCGGGTGGTTGTTGTCCTTGATGATTTTTTTGGCCTTCCTGTGACATCGGGTGGTGTAGGTGTCCTGGAGGGCAGGTAGTTTGCCCCCGGTGATGCGTTGTGCAGACCTCACTACCCTCTGGAGAGCCCTGCGGTTGTGGGCGGAGCAGTTGCCTTACCAGGCAGTGATACAGCCCGACAGCATGCTCTCGATTGTGCATCTGTAAAAGTTTGAGAGGGTTTTTGGTGACAAGCCAAATTCCTTCAGCCTCCTGAGGTTGAAGAGGCGCTGCTGCACCTTCTTCACCACACTGTCTGTGTGGGTGGATCATTTCAGTTTGTCCGTGATGTGTACGCCGAGGAACTTATAACTTTCCACCCTCTCCACTGTCCGTCGATGTGGATAGGGGGCTGATCCCTCTGCTGTTTCCTGAAGTCCAAGATCATCTCCTTTGTTTTGTTGACATTGAGTGTGAGGTTATTTTCCTGACACCACACTCCGAGGGCCCTCACCTCCTCCCTGTAGGCCGTCTCGTCGTTGTTGGTAATCAAGCCTACTACTGTTGTGTTGTCTGCAAACTTGATGATTGAGTTGGAGGCGTGCATGGCCACGCAGTCATGGGTGAACAGTGATTACAGGAGAGGGCTGAGAACTCACCCTTGTGGGGCCCGTGTTGAGGATCAGCGTGGTGGATCTCTTGTTACCTACCCTCACCACCTGGGTGCGGCCCGTCAGGAAGTCCAGGACCCAGTTGCACAGGGCGGGGTCTCGAGCTTGGGTCTCGAGCTTGATGACGAGTTTGGAGGGTACTATTGTGTTAAATGCTGAGCTGTAGTCGATGAACAGCATTCTCACATAGGTATTCCTCTTGTCCAGGTGGGTTAGGGCAGTGTGCAGTGTGATTGCGATTGCGTCGTCTGTGGACCTATTGGGGCAGTAAGCAAATTGGAGTGGGTCTAGGGTGTCAGGTAGGGTGGAGGTGATATGGTCCTTGACTAGTCTCTCAAAGCACTTCATGATGACGGAAGTGAGTGCAACGGGGCGGTAGTCATTTAGCTCAGTTACCTTAGCTTTCTTGGGAACAGGAACAATGGTGGACCTCTTGAAGCATGTGGGAACAGCAGACTGGGATAAGGATTGATTGAATATGTCTGTAAACACACCAGCCAGCTGGTCTGCGCATGCTCTGAGGACGCGGCTGGGGATGCCGTCTGGGCCTGCAGCCTTGCGAGGGTTAACCTGTTTAAATGTATTACTCACGTTGGCTGCAGTGAAGGAGAGCCCGCAGGTCTTGGTAGCGGGCCGTGTCAGTGGCACTGTATTGTCCTCAAAGCGAGCAAAGAAGTTGTTTAGTTTGTCTGGGAGCAAGACATCGTGGTCAGCGACAGGGCTGGTTTTTGTTTGTAGTCCGTGATTGACTGTAGACCCTGCCACATATTGACTGTAGACCCTGCCACACATTTGTCTCTATACTGACGCTTAGCTTGTTTGATTGCCTTGCGGAGGGAATAGCTACACTGTTTGTATTCGGTCATGTTTCCGGTCACCTTGCCCTGATTAAAAGCAGTGGTTCGCGCTTTCAGTTTTGCACGAATGCTGCCATCAATACACGGTTTCTGGTTGGGGAATGTTTCAATAGACGCTGTGGGTACAACATCACCGATGCACTTGCTAATAAATTTGCTCACTGAATCAGCGATGTTGTTGTTTGACGCTATGCGGAACATATCCCAGTCCACGTGATCGAAGCAATCTTGAAGCGTGGAATCCGATTGGTCGGATCAGGGTTGAACAGACCTGAGCACGGCTGCTTCCTGTTTTAGTTTCTGTAACTTCCTGATGCTTTTACTGTACTGTATTACATAGAACTACAATTATGGCCACCGGCCCACCTATCACAGTACATTGATACGGTCTAATATTTCTATGGTATGTTACCTTTTTGATGTAGAAGATGATGAAGTACTTGATGGTGCAGATGGCGGGCAGCAGGGGGCAGTAGAACGTCCCGATCCAGCAGATGGTCTGGCCATAAACAATCTCCAGGACGTTCTGGGGGATGGCAAACTCCTGCTGGCCCCACCACTTGGCCAGGCCGCAGTCACAGTAGTCCACTATGAGTCTGGGGGGAGAGGGGAGAGGGAGAGAACCGTCAGAAGAGGAGAGGAGAGAAGAGGAGAGAAGAGAAAAGATGACTTACTTCCTAGGGAACTCCACAAAGACAGTGACGGCACCGATGATGATGAAATCAAAGATCATGAGTTTGTACATCTCCTGGCCCACGCGAGACTCCCAACACTATAGGCAGAGGTAGAATTATATGAGATCATAGTAACGTTCAATATCAATATGTACAGTACCAGTCAAAAGTTTGGACACACCTACTCATGCCAGGGATGTTCTTTATTTTTACTAAATTGTAGAATAATAGTGAAGACATCAAAACTATGAAATAACACATATGGAATCATGTAGTAACCAAAAAAGTGTTAAACAAGTCAAAAATATTTTTAGATTTGAGATTCTTCAAAGTAGCCACCCTTTGCCTCTGACAGCTTTGCACATTCTTGGCATTCTCTCAACCAGCTGGATGAATAGATTTTTGCATTCCAGGTGACTACCTCCAGCTTCATGAGGTAGTCACCTGGAATACATTTCAATTAACAGGTGTGCCTTGTTAAAAGTGGAATTTCTTTCTTTCTTAATGCGTTTGAGCCAATCAGTTGTGTTGTGACAAGTTAGGGGTGGTATACAGAAGATAGCCCTATTTGATAAAAGACCAAGTCCATATTATGGCAAGAACAGCTCAAATAAGCAAAGAGAAATGACAGTACATCATTACTTTAAGACATGAAGGCCAGTCAATACAGAACATTTCAAGAACTTTGAGCATTTCTTCAAGTGCAGTCGCAAAAACCATCAAGCGCTATGATGAAACTGACTCGCATGAGGACTGCCACAGGAAAAGAAGACCCAGAGTTACCTCTGCTGCAGAGGATAAGTTCATGCAGCCCAAATAAATGTTTCACAGAGTTCAAGTAATAGACACCTCCAGGCTGTGTAAGGGCTATTTGACCAAGAAGGAGAGTGATGGAGTGGTGCATCAGATGACCTGGCCTCCACAATCACCCGACCTCAACCCAATTGAGATGATTTGGGATGAGTTGGACCGCAGAGTGCAGGAAAGCAGCCAACAAGTGCTCAGCATATGTGGGAACTCCTTCAAGACGGTTGGAAAAGCATTCCAGGTGAAGATGAGATAATGCCAAGAGTGTGCAAAGCTGTCATCTTTGAATAATCAAAGTCATACTTTGAATAATCTAAAATCAAAAATGTATTTTGATTTGTTTAACACTTTTTTGGTTACTACATTATTCTATATGTGCTATTTCATAGTTTTGATGTCTTCACTATTATTCTCCAATGTAGAAAATAGTACAAATAAAGAGACCTCCACTCACCGGGTAGAGGATGTGGTTGTACCCGCAGATACAGTTGCCTTCCTGGCAAGAGGTGATCTGACCCCAGAGGGAGACGAGAAGCACACAGATACTGGTCAGGCGCATGAACACACACCTGTGGAAAGATTATGACATTACAAAGAAATTACGTTGGTGTTAAAATGCAAAAATCTATTCATCAATACCAGGGTGCTACATCAGTATGCAAACTAGAATCGGTGTGAAACATCAAGAGCATCATTCATTGATTTTCACAGAAGAAAGTGCTTGGTTGCCAGGGTTGGGGTAAATTTCATATCAATTCAGGAAGTAAACTGAAAAATGTAATGACTGAATAGAAATAAAACAACCCCAGCCCTGTTGTTTACCTCATGAGAGTGAAGCGGATCTCAAAGGCGGGGGAGTAGTCTTCAAACTGGATGATGAGGGAGAAGATGAGGGGGGTGATGAAGTTGGCCAGGGTGATGACGATGGAAGGCAGATACTCATAGATCAGGTCCAGGATGAAGTTCACCTGTTATGACAACGTGTGTTTGAAGTAAAACAGAAAAGGCACATGCCATTAGGTATACAGTACTGAGGAAGAGAGCATTCATTTCAATAGAACAGCCATTGTGCTCATCCCTCAAACTTTGAAATTGTTGAACGTGTCAGTGTCGTTCTGTGTTGATGTTTGTGATGTTAGTAAAATCGATAAACGTAAAAAAATTTAAAAACACAACCATCGTGCTCCCGAGTGGCCAGTGGTCTAAGGCACTGCATCTCAGTGCTTCAAGGCGTCACTACAGACTCTAGCTCGATCCAGGCTGTATCACAACCGGCCGTGATTGGGAGTCCAATAAGACGGCGCACAATTGGTCCAGCGTGGTCTGGGTTAGGCCGTCATTGTAAATAAGATTTTGCTCTTAACTGACTTGCGCAGTTAAATAAAAAATAAAACATTTAAAAATTGTGCTAAATCAGGGGTGTCAAACAAATTTTTCCCCGTGGGCCGCATTCAGTCTCGTCAATGCTCCCTGAGTGTCTAGTTTTCCTTTCGATGACTTTTAGGATGCTGGAAAGAGTGAAGACACAATAAATGTAGGTCCATTATCAATTCTACAGTTTAGATTTGGTTTTAGTCATTTCAATGGCGATTAATATATTTTTTTCCCCCGGGTGGAAAACTATTATAATAAAATTATATATTTAAATTTTTACTCAGACCACCCGTGTGCTGTATATTTGACACACCTGTGCTAAACTTAGACATATGTATCAGATCTAAAATAAGCATATGTCTATTGACCAGCTACCTACAGAGTCCATAAGGAGAGGCTGAGGACATCAGGGACAGCAGGGGGTGCTGAGGAGACTCCAGACCCGTCTCTGACCAACTATCCTCCCTGGCTGTGACCAAGATGCTCCTCCTCCATTCACGCTTCAACTCCCTTCATGTTGATTATTGATTTACATTTGTTTTCTTGTATGTGCTGCTGCAATTCAAATTTAAGCTTCCATAGTACACATCAAATTAAACTGAACTAACATGGCTGTTTAAAGGTTTATCACAATGTGATTTAAAAAGAATCCTCCACTAAATGGGGCTCCCGGGTGGTATAGCAGTCTAAGGCACTGCATCTCAGTGCTAGAGGCGTCACTACAGACCCTGGTTCGAATACAGGCTGTATCACATCTGGTCGTGATTGGGAGTCCCATAGGGCGGCGCACAATTGGCCCAGCATCGTCCAGGTTTGGCCGGGGTAGGCCGTCATTGTAAATAAGAATATGTTCTTAACTGACTTGCCTAGTTACCTTAGTCATCTGTGCTTTCTGGGAGAAGTTGGTGGCTATGTAGATGGAGTAGAAGCAGGCAGCCAGTACAGCGATCACAAACAGATTCAGGATCAGTCGGATCACGTAGATCCGACACCTCTCCTTCCGTGTCCTGTCTGCTATCTTCTGCTTGATGCGCTCCTCTTCCAGATCAGTCTGTTGACATAGAAAGGACAGAGGAATGAATATAGGATCTCCATTATATGCAGTTATAAGCACTTATACTGTGTATATTAATAAACAAATAAACACTGTTCCTTCTGAAAGGAGTTGTTGAAAAACAGAAGTGAACCAATACAGTTCTGTTACATTATATGGCTGTAACTGGAATGTGTGAACTGAGGACTTCAATTAACTTTGTCAATAGTGTTGAATCACATTTCTCCGTTGTTTGGAGTCAACCAATACTATTGACTGACTACTGACACCTCACCTTCAGTTCATAAAGAAGACTGCTCCTCTTGAGCCTGGCTGCGCTGTCGTTGACGATACAGAAGTCCCAGCCGGCAAAGATCTTGTTGCAGAAGCTCTGGAAGCGATCCTCATCCTGCACCAGTTTACGCTTGAAGCCAGTCGCAGACCTTTGGGGAACGACGAGAAATGCAGATTTGGAAATTGCTAAAAAACTGAAGTATTTCTATAACAGTATAAGACTTGCATGACCATGAAAAACAATTGGACAGCGTGTGCATGTTTGAGAAGATATGCCTTTTGAGGACCGGTTTATCCAAAAGACTAGTATAATTGACAAGACAAATACAGTAAGATAGGGCACTTTTTTTTACCTTTTGACTATCCATATGAGACTGAGGAAGAGGTAGGCTATGGTGACCAGCAGGTAGGCCAGAGGCAGGTTGTAGGTGAACTTAGGGAAGTGAATGGTCTCTACCTTGTAGTAACCATAGAAGAGGTAGGTCTGCTCCAGAAAGCCCTTTAAGATTTGAAACAAACAGGGGAGTCCTTCTCAGTCCTAAAACATAATCTACAGTGCTATGCAGACGTACAATGAGTGACTGAATTAAATGAATAAGAGGGCGTGGTATATGAGGAGAGTAGTCCGTACCGCCCCTGAGAGGAGGTCTGTGATGTGCTGGTGGAAAACGACCAGGCCACGGCGAGAGGTGCTGGGGTAGTTACTGCACTCGAAGCCTGTGGTTCACAACAGAAGCAACAATATAATATTGGTAAGACATCTTTCTAGAAGTCCATTAACAATGATTAAAAATATTTTTATATATATATATATATATATATATATATATATATATATACACACACACATACACACACACACACACACACACACAGTGGGACAAACAATTATTTAGTCACCCACCAATTGTGCAAGTTCTCCCACTTAAAAAATATGAGAGAGACCTGTCATTTTCATCATAGGTACACTTCAACTATGACAGACAAAATGAGAAAGAAAAATCCAGAAAATCACATTGTAGGATTTTTTATGAATTTATTTGCAAATTATGGTGGAAAATAAGTATTTGGTCACCTACAAACAAGCAAGATTTCTGGCTCTCACAGACCTGTAACTTCTTCTTTAAGAGGCTCCTCTGTCCTCCACTCGTTACCTCTATTAATGGCACCTGTTTGAACTTGTTATCAGTATAAAAGACACCTGTCCACAACCTCAAACAGTCACACTCCAAACTCCACTATGGCCAAGACCAAAGAGCTGTCAAAGGACACCAGAAACAAAATTGTAGACCTGCACCAGGCTGGGAAGATTGAATCTGCAATAGGTAAGCAGCTTGGTTTGAAGAAATCAACTGTGGGAGCAATTATTATGAAATGGAAGACATACAAGACCACTGATAATCTCCCTCGATCTGGGGCTCCACGCAAGATCTCACCCCGTGGGGTCAAAATGATCTCAAGAACGGTGAGCAAAAATCCCAGAACCACACGGGAGGACCTAGTGAATGACCTGCAGAGAGCTGGGACCAAAGTAACAAAGCCTACCATCAGTAACACACTACACCGCCAGGGACTCAAATCCTGCAGTGCCAGACGTGTCCCCCTGCTTTAGCCAGTACATGTCCAGGCCTGTCTGAAGTTTGCTAGAGAGCATTTGGATGATCCAGGAGAAGATTGGGAGAATGTCATATGGTCAGATGAAACAACAAATTTACTTTTTGGTAAAAACTCAACTCGTCGTGTTTGGAGGACAAAGAATGCTGAGTTGCATCCAAAGAACACCATACCTACTGTGAAGCATGGGGGTGGAAACATCATGCTTTGGGCATTGAAGATGAAACATGGCTGGGTCTTTCAGCATGACAATGATCCCAAACACACCGCCCGGGCAACGAAGGAGTGGCTTCGTAAGAAGCATTTCAAGGTCCTGGAGTGGCATAGCCAGTCTCCAGATCTCAACCCCATAGAAAATCTTTGGAGGGAGTTAAAAGTCTGTGTTGCCCAGCAACAGCCCGAAAACATCACTGCGCTAGAGGAGATCTGCATGGAGGAATGGGCCAAAATACCAGCAACAATGTGTGAAAACCTTGTGAAGACTTACAGAAAACGTTTGACCTCTGTCATTGCCAACAAAGGGTATATAACAAAGTATTGAGATAAACTTTTGTTATTGACCAAATACTTATTTTCCACCATAATTTGCAAATTAATTAATTAAAAATCCTACAATGTGATTTTCTGGATTTTTTTTTCTAATTTTGTCTGTCATAGTTGAAGTGTACCTATGATGAAAATTAAAGGCCTCTCTCACCTTTTTAAGTGGGAGAACTTGCACAATTGGTGGCTGACTAAATACTTTTTTGCCCCACTGTATATTTCATAGATGAGATTAACAATACAACCTTCATAATCTAATGTAAAGATGACTGATGCTCTTGATGTCACAGAACAGTTACAGAACAGCTACATGCCCCATATCTCTCCTCTCTAACTGAACCTTCATGACAACATGGTTGAATGTGGTGTTAATCTCTTACTGACCTACAGTTGACATAAATACTATATAATTAATGTACAGCAGTGGAGGCTGCTGAGGGGAGGACGGCTCATAATAATAGCTGGAACTGAGCGAATGGAATGGCACCAAACACCTGGAAACCATGTGTTTGATACCATTACACACATTCTGCTCAAGCCATTGCCACAAGCCCGTCCTCCCCAATTAAAGTGCCACCAACCTCCTGTGATGTACATGTAACTGCCAAAATAAAGGAAACACTTCAGCAAATGAGGGATGCAAAGTATATTGAAAGCAGGTGCTTCCACACAGGTGTGGTTCCTGAGTTAATTCAGTAATTAACATCCCATCATGCTTAGAGTCTTGTATAAAAATGCTTATTATTTTTCGCTACTTTGAAAGACGGGTCTCAAAGGAGCATAGGCGGTTTAAAGGGTCTGTGTGTTTCCTTTATCTTGACAGTTACATGTATAATATGGTCTACTTTACTCTATAACACGTAAAGGCCTGTGTTACCATCTACGTGGTTGAAGGTGGTGTTCCCTGAGGCATGGGGGGCGGTGATGATGGGCAGCATGACGAAGCCGAACATGAGCAGGAACATGATGAAGTTGAGCAGCACCAGGAAACGCAGGAAGGAGAAGTAGGACAGGATCCCCGTGCCAAACATCCCTGTGATGGGACACAGAGAAGGGAAAGGATGAGTGATTTAGATACCATCCCGGATCTTAAAGAGATCAACATCAACGCACTCATATCTTTCAATGCTTCCAACAGAAGACACACAAGTGAGCAACAAAAACTTTTAATTGCCCAATTTTCATCAGCGATATTACATCATCTCTGTGGACACTCTGCCTTTGTCCCTCACAATTTCAATTTTGAGCTTTGATCGTGTAACTAATCATGTATTGATGTCAATAGAAGTCAATTGGAGTAACAGGTCATTTTGTCACTGGCAACCACTCTCTTACCCTCAATGACATGGATGTCTCCCCTCCAGAGCTCCAGGTTGCTGAGCATCTCAAACCCATCCTCCTTCAGCCTCCTCAGGGTCCGTCTGGTGCTCTGTCTCCACTGGCTCCAACTGCTCAGATCCTTGGCCTGCTCCAAACGCTGGTCCCTATCAGATGATCAATCAGTCAATATATTAAGCAATCAATCAGTCAGTCAATGTTTACATACTAATAATTTTTCAAGAATACTAACATCACACCAGAATCCACCAAGTGAGCTTCAACAAAGAGACTCAATATAGTGTCCACCATGAACATAACCATCTCTAGCCCCAATCGTTATGCTCATGAAATTATAGCCTACTTGTAGTTAATGTTGTGCTCTGTTATTGGCCTAAGGCTTGAGAATTGCCATATATCTAGGAGAGATTCAGAGAGCATTCCCTCACTAATCCTGTAATGTCTCAAATTGATACGAGAAAATTAAACACTGCCTGCAGAGCAATAACTATGCACTGCTGACCCCTACAGTGAGTGAAGGCAATGAAGGCAGATAACCAATTACTTCCAACACAGTAAGACAGTGAAAAACATAAAAATCTCTGTTGTCCTGTAACTTATACAGTTACATAGTATACAAATGTTATTACACAGTGCAACCCATTTCATATTATCATTACAATACACCATTTTACACCAGTATAACACTGCATGAAGACATATTAGCGATCTGACTTGTCTCTGCGTTTCTCCGCCATAGGTTTGGGCAGTTCCCTGACTGGTCTCTGTAGGGTCTGAGTCCTGTGTTTCTCCTCATGCTGCCTGGCCAATGTGGTCTGTCCCCATTTCCCACTGCTGGAGGAGCCCAGCCTGGTCCGTGAGCTGCCACGGCGCTTGTTACTGCCCGAGGCGGAGGGCTTTCTGCGGTACAGCAGAGACTGGTAGCTGGGGAGCTGGTCCAGTAGTGGGTTACGTGGTGCTCCCAGACGGTCATTGTGGAACACTGTCAGAGAGAAATAAATTAAAAAAAGTGTTTTGGGGAAGAGGCTGGGGGTTAAAATTCATAAAGTGAGAGTAAAATGTGGGGTTTAAAGAGCAGTACTTGAATGCAATACACTGTATTGATATCATACTGTTGAACTCACTAAACTATTTGGCTGTGAATGCACAGGAAGTGGTGTAGCCATACAGTCATTGCAACAGACAGGTACATTTGAAAAAACAACCACACCTCAATAATTACATCTATCAAAACATATCTTAAAAAACCAAGTTACTGTTCCTATTTAATGTCATAAAACTCAAAGAGTAAGGGAAGTTTTATTTCAATAACAACGACAATTGGCTCAGTTTCAGCTAAAAGTTAGATAGCTACAGTTAGCTAGCTAACGTTGGCTGGATAGCTTTTTAGCATTGGGAAAGTTTACCTGCCTTGTCTAGCTAGATAACTGGCCACATTTACTAACTTACTTGCTGAAAAGGTCCATATGAAATTGAGTTTGCTTAGTTACCTGAGTCTCTCTCCATTTCCAGTTGTCCTCGTGCACTTTTAATATCAACGAAAGTTTAATGAACAACTTTGTTAGCTAACTAGCGTAGCTAGCTGACGTTGGTTGTCAGTCAGCAGAAGTAAAACAAAGCCGCATTCCCTTTCCTGAATCCCAAAGCGACGCAACTCTGGAGCTAGATGTATAAATACTAGACTGGCCTAGCATGGTTTCCCACAATACACAACAATCGTGCTTATTTAATTTTGGATATGACTGGAGTTTAATCTAAATTAAATACTGACAAACGACCCGACCAACAATTTGACGTTTATTTGTATAGCTATTTAGCTAGCTTTTATATTTATATAACAACATTTGTCGCGCTCTACTGTCCTCAAATTCCACCACCATAAACCTTTTAAATTATGGAGCATCAATAATTATTTATGCTTAAAATGGGGTCATATTATTTGAATATGAAATAATAAAAATGTCCAACTAACAATTTAATTGTTTATTATGCTGTTATTCACGGGAATTCAACATTTTGTTTGACATTGTGTTTTAAATAGAGAGTCGAAGACGAAAGTTAATCATTATGACTCTTCATTGCAATTCCCTATCCTATTGCACACTGCACATGCAGTCATTCGTAATAACACAGTTGTGCCCTTGGCCGTCCCATATCTTATTATGCCAATTAATTTTCACGTCCTATGGGAATCATTTGGAAATACTTGTCATTATGCCAACCATAGCAGCCTATTAGATTTGCATACGGCATTTAGAACCACCGGACTTTTACCTTTATTTCAAGTGCACAGTTCCGGGTAGTCTCACAGACACACAGTGATAAAGTTCAACAAAGGTATATCTCTCAGAACTGCACTCTAGCTACCACAGTTGACACTTCAAACCTGGATTATAAGGAAAATGGGAGGCATCCTCGGCCTGCAACATCTGTTCAAGCAGCCAGCAGATTTCCCTGAGTAAGCAGCACATTAACCAGGTAATTACACTCTGTGGATTTACTCTTTTAAACAATGGTTTTATACAATAGTTTTAAATTGTTAATGTATCTAACAGCAATGTATACTATTATTATTTGGAACATGGTTATATTTCTCTTAATTTGACAATAAAGATTCACTGTCACATATAACTTCTGTGTTTTCCCCACAATAAACTACCATGTCAACACATTTGTTAGTCGGATCTCTTTCCAGACTTTGTTGCTCGGGAATTTGTTACTTCTACTTTGCCTAGTTTACTGCCATAGGGCAGCACTGAGGCACAGACCATGGCAAAACAGAAACCATATCCCTGTGTTAATAAATAATGATATACACAGGGATAGGACAGGGGAGTTAAATAACTTACTGAAGACAGCCATTCAATCCAAAACATGTGATGTGTATTAGATAGCACAGCTTTATTTGTGAAAGTAAGATGGGAATAGCATCGAGGTATGGTCTCAGAAGTCTTGTATTTGCCCCTTCTTTATACCCAAGGTGGTCTTGTTGCTAGTGGCACGTTTATGTCTCGTTTCCAGTTCCCATTTTATGTAATGGCAAGCTGATTCTCATGAATTGTTTTACTGAGAATACAGTAGGAGGACCTTTCAGACCTCCAGGGGACTAAAGAAGAGAGGGACAAACAGAAACCCCCACCGGGTTAACCACTATAGAAGAAGATCAAGCCAAGGATCCCTATGTCGCACTACAACAACACTGGAGTATATAACAACCCTGCCTATCATGACAGTGACACCCTGGAGATAGATAGGAGGTATGTGTGTCAACTTGTACGATTGTGTTGTTTGGATGTTTGTTATAATTCTGCTTTAACTGGGTAGAGAACCTGAATGGGTAGAGAACCTGAATGGGTAGAGGGCCTGAATGAAATGTTGACAGACAGCTCTTAAAAATGTTTTTTGGGAGAGTGCACCAATAACTCAAATATGAGATGTGAAGTAAAACATAATGGTCCAGTATTAGAAAATAATTCTGAGAGGATCTTTTGTTCTGTATATTTAAATGTAAACCATCACTGTGCTTGGTCACATCATCTCTAAATCTCTCAATTGGTGTCAGATTTTTTATAGTGCCAGTGCCATCATATATTGTAGCAGGAAGCTATCCCTGAAATGAATACTGTCAAAGTGGGCCAATTCTCCTTCTTTGTGTGTTGAATGTTGTGTTACAGTACAAGGAGTTTGTTGTCATTTTAAGTTAATGTCGTGCTAAGTACTAGAGACGGTCATGAACCTTCAGCGGTGTGACCAAAGTAATGGTATTTCTTACAAGAGACTCACTTTATAGCGCCTCAGAAAAAAAAACATTATTGTCTATGACAGATGTCAAATGTCTATAATAATATTGTAGCATGATTCCTAGAACACCATCAGCAACCTTATGAGTGTAATGATTAAGGTGTTGGACTGACTGATGCAGGGTTTATACAACAACACACCAGTAATGTTATCTCCTCTGTCCTTCTCTCCAAAGTCCTTCCAGGAAATCCCAATCCCATCATAGTAACCCACATGGTAACCCCTACCCCAGGGATGATGGAGCCGGGGGGCAGAGGGGCAGGTCCGACCTCCAGCAGCTCCCAGGAGGGGTCCAGTCCAGCTACAACGATGCCCAGGAGAGAGTGCCCTGGGGCGGGTGGCAGGAGGGGAGCTGGAGGGGCAGAGACAGCATTCCCATGGGTCTCCTTCCTCCCCGGTCGGAGAGCGCACGATGGCAGCAGCATGACCTCAGTAAGTCGGTTTGATTTAATTGATTAATTAGACAATAGAAACAAGTAATGTACACACCGATGTAATGGCAGTACACACGTTTTCTGATTTGAGATTGTACTGTAAACAGATCAGAGAAATATGATCCCTTGTGCTGTAGTAAGGGTAGTCTCTCCTCCCAAGATTTGGTTCTGGGTTCTGAGGGGATAGTATGGCCATGATTTTGTTGGAATGGCAGCCTGGTCGCATAGACTAGACGTAACATAGTAAATATATATCCGTGACACTCAAATTAGTATGATATGTTACGTTTGGTATGTTTACATAAGTCCAGTATGATGGAAGTTTGAGGTAGTTTCGTGAGCCAATGCTTAATAGCAATAGTGCTTACGCTAGTTAGCAATTGTGCTAGTGCTAGTTAGCAACTTTCTTCAAACTGCATGTAAAGACATAAAAATGGTATCTATGAGTTCATCCTACTCTGGGGACCTAGATGAAGGGCCCCATTGCCAAACCCTTTAACCCTTTAACCTAACTCTAACCTCAACCCTGACCTTAACCCCTAACCCCTAGCCACCTAGCTAATGTTAGCATTAGCCCCTTAGCCACCTAGCTAACGTTAGCCACAACAAATTGGAATTCGTAACATATCATATGCTTTGCCAATTCGTAACATATTGTACGAATCGCAATTTGTAACATATTGTTTGAATTGCAATTTGTAACATATAATACGAATTGTCATTCGTAACATATCATATGAAATGGATGGACATCCACAAATGAATACATACAGTACCATATGAAACGTAACATATCGTACTAATAGGAGTGTCTGGATTTACTTTACTATGTTAAGTCTACCCCTGAGTCCAGGTTGGGAATGGAGTAGAATTTCAGTGTGGCTGGTCTTCAGGTTCTGTGTTGCTATGTGACTTTGAATTTCTTCTATTACCTCCTGCCTTTTGTTTGGTTAATTCTTTGTGTTTTCAATGTTGTTATAGGTACCATATCCACCTACTTTTCGAACGCTTTTAAAACACGGAAGCCAAACACTCAAACTATTGCAACAACATCAGTGGAGGCTGCTGAGGGGAGGATGGCTCATGATAATGGCTGGAATGGAGCGATTGGAATGGCATTAAACCATGTGTTGATGTATTTTATACCATTCCACTAATTCCTCTCCAGCCAGTGCCATGAGCCCGTCCTCCCCAATTAAGGTACCACCAACATCTTGTGAACTTGTGCTTTATCATAATTCATATGTGCTCCACTAAAAATCCTTGCAATTGGCATGTTTCTGATAGCGAAACATCCTGACAAAATACAACATATTACTTGCCTTGTGTGCCTGGACCTTGTAGACTAAACTGCAGAGAAAAAAAACACAATTGATTCAAATGGTTGCCCAATCAGGCAGGCTAGATGCAGTTATTTCCAAATGATTACCGGGATGTATTCAAAACGCCAGGCTTTTGAGCGGTTTTTCAAATGGCATGGGCTATTCGTTGCAGTTTACAGGCTAGACTACAGTTTTGTACTCACTTGAAAACAATAATAACATTCCTCATTACACTGTGTTGTGGTAGCATAGGTAGGATACATTTATTGTCCCTAAAAAAATTAAACATATGGTAGCTTTTCCAGCTGCAAACCCGGGGACTGGGAGGGAGCGCACTCAGCGCAGCCTCGGGAGCGCACCTAGTGTAGAGCTACCTATGATTTCGTTATCTGATCAACTTTAAAAAAATTTGCTTTGTACATTGACTGGATATATTCACTACAGTATTAAGCCTAACATTGAGCTTATAAATAATGGTCTAATATGCATACACTTCTACTTAAGCTTTAGGCTACATCTCGAGCCTGTCTGTCTTTGTTCTGTTGTGCAATTACGCACCTGGCTTCTCCACTGACACAGCTATTCCTCTTAAATCTTGAGGAGTCCCAGGAAAAGACAAGAGTACAAAAGCTATTTGGACCCTTATTTCGACCTTTCTTCTTTAGCCTACTAACCGCCTATTGGAGGATAGATGCACGCGTGCACTCCCTTGCTGAATGTAAAATAGGCTACAGCTTTACGAGCGGGGAGTTGGAAAGGAGAAGCCCATATTTTCCTATAGTAGGCCAATCTTAACACCCGGCTACATCCTGACAAAATACACCATATGAGTGGCCTGCTAATGTACCTTTCTTGTGCTTCTAGACTGTCGCGAATAGACCTGAACTGATCCAAATGGTTGCATAATCAGACCTATAGGCTGTAGGCCTATGTAGTTATTTCGGAATGAAACAAAACAGGACGTTTGAGCGGTTATTCAAATGAGCCTACATCACTGCAGTTTACAGCTTTTGGACAATAATTGTGTACTCACTTCTTAACAAGAATACATTCCTCATTGCACTGTGTTGTTGTAGCCCAGGTACAATAATGTATTGTCTAAAAACGTAGTCCTATGCCTAATCAATAATGGAACTTTGCGTGCCGGTGAACCACAGTGCGCAGCCTCAAGGAACGTACTGCAGATTTGCCATTTCATAAACTTGTAACGGACTTTGACAGGTAAATATTTAGACTATAGCTGCAATATTTAGCTAATGCATGGCCTAATATCTAGCTAATATTTAGCTTCTTACTTTAGCTACACATCACTAGCCTCTCTTTTCCAGCTGTGCCCGTGGGTAACAGGCTGTAACAAGCCTCTCTGCAATAGGCGATTCCTCTTCTGGTGAATTCCCAGGAAAGCTATAGGCTACAAAAGCTATAGGGCATTTATTTGTATTCTTTTTTTAATTACAAAGCCTAATAGCCTATTCAGGGAAAGAAGCAGGCTTTCTTTTACTAATTGCTGAATGTAAAACAGGCCTACAGCATAGAAAATCAATTTCGGGGAAAATTGAAGAGAGAAAGTGTGTTGGTGTGATTGATCACGTTTGACCTGTTATGATTATAACATTGTTGCACTGATGCATTGCAAATAGTTGAACAGGACATAGCCTAGATGAGCACAGTGAAAAATAAGACACAAAGGAATTGACAACCATTAGAAAAATGGAAATCACTTGCAAACCACTTGAGCAACGAGGCAATGAGATGCTGTAAAATATGTACAGGCTCGGCGTTTGTTGTTCAATTGCTACATTTAAATATGAGTTACTATACTATTTTTTCATTTGACCTAGATGTACACTGAAGTGTTATTTGCAGTTGTCACTATGACAATGAACACACCCTGAAAGCACTGGTCTGAACCAGTATCTGTGCGTTAGAGACCTCGTGAATGGTCTAGTGTTACCACCTTATTAATAGGCAGTGTGTAGAAGAATGTTTTGATCAGTTGATTGACAGGTGCAGGCCTGCAGGCCTGCAGAACAATAAACAATAAACTTTCCTCTTGTGTGGATGCTCACCAAGGTTTTATAGTTATGTAGACTATAGTTTATCGTTATAGTTATTGGCTTTGTGGAGGCCCTAATCTCATACACAACACAATTCACGTAATTATCACAACATAAGTACTAGTAGGTTTGAGAACTTGAATGAAATTCATATACAGTTACACTTCCACTTGTTTACTTGACTTTTATACTCTATAAAGTGACTCCTTCAAATAACTTTTCAAGCTTTTTCAAGCAGAAATTTGCATCCTGTAGCACAAACTCAAAAAGTTCTGGGACACTAAAGTCCATGGAGAATAAGAGCACCTCTTCCCAGCTGCCCACTGCACTGAGGCTAGGTAACACTGTCACCACCGATAAATCCACTATAACTGAGAATTTCAAAAAGCACTTTTCTACCGCTGGCCATGCTTTCCACCTGGCTACCCCTACCCTGATCAACAGCCCTCCACCCCCCACAGCAACTCGCCCAAGCTTCCCCAATTCTCCTTCACCCAAATCCAGATAGCTGATGTTCTGAATGAGTTGCAAAATCTGGACCCCTACAAATCAGCCGGGCTAGACAATCTGGACCCTCTCTTTCTAAAATTCTCTGCAGAAATTGTTGCAACCCCTATCACTAGCCTGTTCAACCTCTCTTTCGTATCATCTGAGATTCGCATAGATTGGAAAGCTGCCAAAGTCATCCCCCTTTTCAAAGAGGGAGACACTCTAGACCCAAACTGCTACAGACCTATATCTATCCTACCCTGCCTTTCTAAGGTCTTCGAAAGCCAAGTTAACAAACAGGTTACCGACCATTTAGAATCCCACCGTACCTTCTCCGCTATGCATTCTGGTTTCAGAGGTGGTCATGGGTGCACCTCAGCCACGCTCAAGGCCCTAAACGATATCATAACCATGAATAAGAGACATTACTGTGCAGCCGTATTCATTGACCTGGCTAAGGTTTTCGACTCTGTCAATCACAACATTCTTATTGGCAGACTCAACAGCCTTGGTTTCGCCTGGTTCACCAACTACTTCTCTGATAGAGTTCAGTGTGTCAAATCGGAGGGCCTGTTGCCAGGGCCTCTGGCAGTCTCTATGGGGGTGCCACAGGGTTAAATTCTGGGGCAGACTCTCTTCTCTGTATACATCAATGATGTCGCTCTTGCTGCGGGTGATTCTTTGATCCACCTCTACGCAGATGACACCATTCTGTATACCTCTGGCCCTTCTTTGGACACTAACCTCCAGACGAGCTTCAATGCCATACAATTCTCCTTCCGTTGCCTCCAACTGCTCTTAAATGCAAGTAAAATTAAATGCATGCTCTTCAACCGATCGCTGCCCACACCTGCCCGTCCGTCCAGCATCACTACTCTGGACGGTTCTGACTTAGAATATGTGGACAACTATAAATACCTAGGTGTCTGGTTATACTGTAAACTCTCCTTCTAGACTCACATTAAGCATCTCCAATCCAAAATTACATCTAGAATCAGCTTACTATTTTGCAACAAAGCATCCTTCTCTCATGCTGCAAAACATACCCTCGTAAAACTGACCATCCTGCCGATCCTCGACTTTGGCGATGTCATTTACAAAATAGCCTCCAACACTCTACTCAACAAATTGGATGCAGTCTATCACAGTGCCATCCGTTTTGTCACCAAAGCCCCATATACTACCCACCACGCGACCTGTACTCTCTTGTTGGCTGGCCCTCGCTTCATATTCGTCGCCAAACCCACTGGCTCCAGGTCATCTACAAGTCTCAACGAGGTAAAGCCCCGCCTTATCTCAGCTCACTGGTCACCATAGTAGCACCCACCTGTAGCATGCGCTCCAGCAGGTATATCTCACTGGTCACCCCCCAAAGCCAATTCTTCCAGTTCTTTGCTGCCAATGACTGGAACGAACTGCAAAAATCACTAAAGCTGGAGACTCATATCTCCCTCACTAGCTTTAAGCACCAGCTGTCAGAGCAGCTCACACATCACTGCACCTGTACATTGCTCATCTTTAAATAGCTCATCCAATCTACCTCATCCCCATACTGTATTTATTTATTTATCTTGCTCCTTTGCACCCCAGTATCTCTACTTGCACATTCATCTTCTGCACATCCTACCATTCCAGTGTTTAATTGCTATATTGTAATTACTTCGCCACCATGGCCTATTTATTGCCTTACCTCCCTTAACCTTCCTCATTTGCACATGCTGTATATAGACTTTTTCTACTGTATTATTTATTTTATGTTTGTTTATTCCATGTGTAACTCTGTGTTGTTGTATGTGTCGAACTGCTTTGCTTTATCTTGGCCTGGTTGCAGTTGCAAATGAGAACTTGTTCTCAACTAGCCTACCTGGTTAAATAAAGGTGAAATAAAAAAGTTTTTTTTAAATGACCTACCGCAGAAGTAAAGCAGAAATCGAATCCATCACTTCCGTTGTTTGGCTGTGCCCATAGCAACGTTCGAAAATGAGGTGGATGTGATTAATGAATCTAGTGTTCTGTTCTCCATGATGTTCAGATCACAGCGGGTACCAGATCGACCAGGCAACGCATTATGACACAACGCCTCCTGTACGACTTCCATCTGCAACTTCAGGTGCTGTTCAAACCACTTTAAAGAGCACATACAGTAGATTACTCTCTATTTACTTCCTTACTTTACTTCTTTAGCTTTCAGTTGGTCCCTTTGATCATGAGAACCTTTGAGGTTAACTGTTGCACTATCCTTGCTTCAGGCAGTTAGATTGGGTATGTCATTTTAGGCGAAATTAAAAAATATATATAAACAAATTAAAGGGTCAGCTCCTTAAGAGGTTATTAAAGAGACACACAACTCAAAGATAGAATGAAAATCAAGATTGTTCATGTCATGACAGATTTCGTGTAGCTAACTTTTGCAATATTGCTATGAGGATTTATGACAATCCAATGTCTAATAAAACATTACCCAAAGGTAGACAGGCAGCACAAGGAAGTTGGCAGAAAAATACCATCCCGGGAAACTATGGTGCTAACAGTTTACAGGGCTGCATTGATTAGGGCAAAACGTAGCAAAACGTTTTACAACGAAACGTTACAATGAGCGTTTCGTTTTGGACAAGTCCAGGTAGTCCCTCCCTGTTTCAGTCTGTTTTCTTCCATTTATTGCCTAATGAACACAATCCAGGTAACATTACCTCATCACGAGGACTGACGATTAGGTGTTTGCTGAAATATAACCAAGAAATGTACAAATGTAGCATCTTAATTTTAGCCAGTTTGCTACAGCAGGAAAATGATCCTGCAGCAATAGGAAATGTGAATTATAATGTGGATTTGATACATTTGTATGAAATTTCAAAGTGGAAATTACAAACTTCAGAAGCCTTTTTAAAACCTCAAATGCACTACAAGTTGTACAGGAAAGTTCTCCTGAAAAAGGGTGATCAAATTAAGATCCAACATCTGTAGAGTGTTTGCCTCTTTGGCATTTTATACTTTCTCAATGATTTAGCCTTAATAAAGACACACAATATGTCAGAGGTGTAGCAGCATTACTCGGTTAGCATGAAGGTTATAATGGATAACTCTAATGGGACAGATAAGGCTGGGGGAAACAATTTCACTTCACAAAAAGAAGTTAGTTTCTATTAGAGTGTGTTGTCTACAGTGTGTTTTTTCATTGTCAGCTAGTCATGCTACTGCGTTTGTCAAAAGGATGTGAAGTATAGTACACTATACTATCTAGGTACTATCTAGAACCTAAAAGGGTTATTTGGCTGTCCCCATAGGAGAACCCTTTGCATAGGAGAACCCTTTGAAGAACCCTTATTGGTTCCACGAAGAACCCTTTTGGTTCCAGGTTCTATATGGAACCAAATGGGTTCTATCTGTAACCAAAAATAGTTCTACCTGGAACCAGAAAGGGTTCTGCTATGGGGACAACCTATTGGAAATGTCAGGGACAGCTGTCTATCATTGTCTCTGATTGGGAATCATACTTAGGCGGCCCTTTTTCCCTCCTTTCAGTGTGGATAGTTAACTTTGTTTGTGGCACTAATGCCCTGTAAGCTTCACGGTTGTTTCTTTCTTTTGTTGGCGACGTTTTAAATAAAAAGGAAAATGTACGCTCACCACGCTGCACTTTGGTCCACTTCTTTTGACGGCCGTGACAGGAAACCTTTTTTTAACCACCTCTATTTGATTTGTTTTAATCAAAGTTGATCATCAGCAGCTAACACTTATTTACACAGTGTAAATATTGACTCACGACACACCCATGCAATGTGATGGGGGGGGGGGCTCCCCTTTCAAGCCACCCAAAACCACTTCCTTGTGCAATCAAGGACCATGTCAGTGTGTGAACCAATAAACCATGATGTATTGTAAGTTGTATGTGCATGCCGTTCTTTGTATGTTCACTTGTTTGTACTGTAATTATGGGAATGAATTGTGTTTGCCAAGTCAATGGGTGGACATGATCTGAAATGAATGTGCAGAGTCCTTTCTATTTGCGTAACATATTATATATCCTCCGTATTGTTAGTGCTGATAGTAAGCCTATATGATGGATGGCTTTCTATTCGTTCAACACTCTTTATTAAGCTCATAATTCCTCAGTAATAGCTAGGCTGTCAGCTGTGTTTAATTAGATGTCCTCATGTCTCCCAGGTCATGTTTCGATGAGGTTCAGGGGGTCGAGGAAGATGAGTCTATTCCCTGTAGGAGAGGCTGCTCTGGGCAATCTGGGCCTTTCTGTGGACGACATCAGGAATGAGATGGAAAATGGTGAGGGATGAAGAAGGGAGAGCCTACGGCACATCCATAGAAATGGAGTTACTAGAATTGTATTCCTATGGGCACAACCACTGTTGAGAATGCCTGTCCATTCTCCCTGTAGAAATATGATGTTTCTCTTTTCAATCGGTTCAGGACAATGTTATCCATTGAAGTCATATTCTGGATACACTGATTGAAGTAAAAGAAGTCACTATATACTATCTTTATAGCTCAATCATAACCCTCCATCACTTCTTATACTTAAATCACAATGATTTAACTCATATATGATATATTATATATGATTATATTCATATTTTTATATTACAACTCCGATCTAAAGGCATACTAGGATTAATAACCTCACAGATCTGTGTTATCTTGTCTTTGTCCAACAGAGGAACAGAACTTGGTCAAAGAGCTGGTTGCCATGTCAACGAGGGACAGAATCAAGGCCATCCGAGACCTCCCTATGAGCTTTGATGACAAGAAACACATCAGGTACAGTTGTCATGTCACCGTCATAGGTCAAAAGGTGCCTGTTTTCGTGCAGTTTTACTATGGAAAGTTTAACTTATGACCAGGGGTAGTAAAATAAGTACTATGTACAAGGGTAGGTAGGTCATCGAGTGTGCAGTTATGTAGGCTTGCGATGTGAGATCATTGGGGGGGAACAGTCGCACACGCAGACACACACACACACCAACACACATACACACCTTCTTGCGGTATGCGGGTAAGGAAGAAGTGTTTACCATAAGCGCATCGCATCGGCCAAGTCCAAAGTTTACAGCCACACAGCCAGCCAAGAGCACTGTGCAACTTTTGACAGGTCATATATTTTATGAAGAGATAATGCTGTGATGCGCGTATCATCATACGCTACATAACTGTATAAGACTGTAATCTTTACGTTTGTTTGATCTCTTATCTCCTAGGGGCCAAGTGTTGGCGTTGAAATCATTCAAAAAATCCCGGCAACTGAACTGCTTTTCAGACTGCTCGACGACTGTCTCACTGGTGAGCAGTTTGACTCTCTGACATCTTTGTGTCTCTCTGTGTGTCCTCCTGTCCTGATGCCCAACTTTACTTCCTGTGTGTCCTTGTACTGCACAAGCAGTGCCCTATTAGACTATGGCAAAGTACAACGCTTCTTGTGGTTGGCTATCACTAAATCATTATGCCTTTTATGAGCAAGGGTGCCAGGGTGACATTCTGTCTCTGCATTCAGCGACACTTGAACATTGGCAAAAGCAGAAACAGACTGCCACCATGCAGGTTACAATACAATAACGTTCTACTTACATTAAACATTATTACTGTTCCATCATCCACATCCTCTATTGACAATTACACATATTCTGTGACAGCTGTGCTATGAAATCTATGACAGTGCATTTGTGACATACAAGACCCCCACCACTGTTCTCAGACCAGTCTTCCCCCACAGGCGTTCCGCAGGTGCGGTGCTAACATGACTTTAGCCAAGCAGACCCTGGAACTGTGGCGGGGTACCATGAAGGAGGTCGGGGGTAAATTTGGCACGGGGGTCCTCTCCTACTTCAAGTTCCTAAAATGGCTGCTGATGTTCAACATCTTCTCCTTCCTGGTCAACTTTGGTTTCATCACCATCCCCCAGCTCATCTATCACCCCACGCCAGACATCCCCGCTGGGGTCAGCTTCAAAGGGCTAGAGATACTGACCGGAGCGGTTTGTTGTTGGTTACTATTCACGCTACTTCTAGTCGAGGCTTTTGAGTGAATCATTCCAAAGCAGCATACGCTACGAATCTGATCAACATATTTGTTATACGACACCCCGTACTGTAAAGTCAGCATACAGTGAACAGTTACTGTGTGGTAAAAATGTTTTATTTTGATGTATCTATTTTCCCCACAGGGTTATTTCAGCCACACAGTGATGTATTATGGCGGCTACAGTAATAAAACACAAGGGACAGGGGGCCGGTCTGAGTACAACATGCAGCTGGCCTACTTCTTCACCATAGCAGCCTACATGGTGTTGTGTGGAGCCGCCCTCATCTACAGGTCAGTATGGGATGGGACTGCACAGTGATCATGTAACAGTAACATTGTATTGACCACTATTAACTCTGCTTTGGTCATTTATGTCATGCATGGTTTGGTTTCCATGTGCTTCTTCATTGGTTTCAAGTGCCAGTAAATCATTTATCAAAGCCAGTTGATCTCACATGTATGATGTCAATCAAATCCACAATGTCATGACATTCACATCACACCTTTATATATTTATTGAACCTTTCCTTCATGTTGTAATAGTGCAGTAAAGGGACCCTTGTTCTCTCTCTTTCTCTCTGTCTCTCTGTCTTTGTCTATCCCTCTCTTTCTGTCTGTCTGTCTGTCTGTCTGTCTGTCTGTCTGTCTGTCTGTCTGTCTGTCTGTCTGTCTGTCTGTCTCTCTCAAAATTCAATTCAAGGGCTTTATTGGCATGGGAAGCACATGTTAACATTGCCAAAGCAAGTGAAATAAATAACAAACAAAACTGAAATAAACAATACAATTACATTTTTTAATTTTTAATTTCACCTTTATTTAACCATGCAGGCTAGTTGAGAACAAGTTCTCATTTGCAACTGTGACCTGGCCAAGATAAAGCAAAGCAGTTCGACACATACAACAACACAGTTGTTACAGAGTTACATATGGAATAAACAAACATACAATCAATAATACAGTAGAAAAATCTATATACAGCATGTACAAATGAGGTAGGATAGGAGAGTTAAGGCAATAAATAGGCCATGGTGGCAAAGTAATTACAATATAGCAATTCAACATTGAAATGGTAGGATGTGCAGAAGAAGAATGTGCAAGAAGGGATACTGGGGTGCAAAGTAGCTAGATAAATAAATAAATACAGTATGGGGATGAGGTAGTTTGGATGGGCAATTTACAGATGAGCTATGTACAGGTGCAGTGATCTGTGAGCTGTTCTGACAGCTGGTGCTTATAGCTAGTGAGGGAGGTAAGAGTCTCCAGCTTCAGAGATTTTTGCAGTTCGTTCCAGTCATTGGCAGCAGAGAACTGGAAGGAGAGGTGGCCAAAGGAAGAATTGGCTTTGGGGGTGACCAGTGAGATATACCTGCTGGAGCGCATGCTATGGGTGGGTGCTGCTATGGTGACCAGTGAGCTGAGATTAGGCGGGGCTATACCGCAGAGACTTATAGATGACCTGGAGCCAGTGGGGTTTGGCTACGAGTATGAAGCGAGGGCCAGCCAACGAGAGCGTACAGGTCGCAGTGGTGGGTGGTATAAGGGGCTTTGGTGACAAAACGGATGGCACTGTGATAGACTGCATCCAATTTATTGAATATAGTGTTGGAGGCTATTTTGTAAATTACATCGACAAAGTCGAGGATCGGCAGGATGGTCAGTTTTACGAGGGTATGTTTGGCAGCATGAGAGAAGGATGCTTTGTTGCGAAATAGTAAGCTGATTCTAGATTTAATTTTGGATTGGAGATGTTTAATGTGAGTCTGGAAGGAATGTTTACAGTCTAACCAGACACCTAGGTATTTGTAGTTGTCCACATATTCTAATAATATGCATATCTTATATTCTTTGCATGAGTAGCAGGAAGTTGAAATTGGGCACGCTATTTATCCAAATGTGAAAATGCTGCCCCCTTTACCTTAAGAAGTTAACTTGGCTTTCAAAGACCTAGAAAGGAAGGGTAGGATAGATATAGGTCTGTAGCAGTTTGGGTCTAGAGTGTCTCCCCCTTTGAAGAGGGGGATGACCGCGGCAGCTTTCCAATCTATGGGAATCTCAGACGATACGAAAGAGAGGTTGAACAGGCTAGTAATAGGGGTTGCAACAATTTCGGCAGATAATTTTAGAAATAGAGGGTCCAGATTGTTTAGCCCGGCTGATTTGTAGGGGTCCAGATTTTGCAGCTCTTTCAGAACATCAGCTATCTGGATTTGGGTGAAGGAGAAGTGGGGGAGGTTTGGGCGAGTTGCTGTGGGGAGCGCATGGCTGTTGACCGGGGTAGGGGTAGCCAGGTGGAAAGCATGGCCAGCCGTAGAAAAATGCTTATTGAAATTCTCAGTTATAGTGGATTTATCGGTGGTGACAGTGTTTCCTAGCCTCAGTGTAGTGGGCAGCTGGGAGGAGGTGCTCTTATTCTCCATGGACTTTACAGTGTCCCAGAACTTTTTGAGTTTGTACTACAGCATGCAAATTTCTGTTTGAAAAAGCTAGCCTTGGCTTTCCTAACTGCCTGTGTATATTGTTTCCTAACTTCCCTAAAAAGTCGCATATCACGGGGGCTATTCGATGCTAATGCAGAACGCCACAGGATGTTTTTGTGCTGGTCAAGGGCAGACAGGTCTGGAGTGAACCAAGGGCTATATCTATTCCTAGTTCTACATTTTTTGAATGGAGCATGCTTATTTAATATGGTGAGGAAGGCACTTTTAAAGAATAACCAGGCATCCTCTACTGACAGGATGAGATCAATGTCATTCCAGGATACCCCGGCCAGGTCAATTAGAAAAGCCTGTTCGCAGAAGTGTTTTACGGAGCGTTTGACAGTGATGAGGGGTGGTCGTTTGACTGCAGACCCATTACGGATGCAGGCAATGAGGCAGTGATCGCTGAGATCTTGGTTGAAAACAGCAGAGGTGTATTTGGAGAGTTAGTTAGGATGATATCTATGAGGATGCCCGTTTTTACGAATTTGGGGTTGTACCTGGTAGGTTCATTGATCATTTGTGTCAGATTGAGGGCATCAAGCTTAGATTGTAGAATGACCGGGGTGTTAAGCATGTCCCAGTTTAGGTCACCTAGAAGCACGAGCACAGAAGATAGATGGGGGGCAAACAATTCACATATGGTGTCCAGGGCACAGCTGGGGGCAGAGGGTGGTCTATAGCAAGCGGCAACGGTGAGAGACATGTTTCTGGAAAGGTGAATTTTTAGAAGTAGAAGCTTGAATTGTTTTGGTACAGACCTGGATAGTAAGATAGAACTCTGCAGGCTATCTCTGCAGTAGATTGCAACACCACCCCCTTTGGCAGTTCTGTCTTGGCTGAAAATGTTATAGTTAGGAATGGAAATTTCAGGGTTTTGGGTGGTTTTCCTAAGCCAGGATTCAGACACGGCTAAGACATTTGGGTTGGCAGAATGTGCTAAAGCAGTGAATAAAGCAAACTGAGGGAGTAGGCTTCTAATGTTAACATGCATGAAACCAAGGCTTTTACGGTTACAGAAGTCAACAAATGAGAGCACCTGGGGAGTAGGAGTGGAGCTAGGCACTGCATGTCCTGGATTAACCTCTATATCACCAGAGGAACAGAGGAGAAGTAAGATAAGGGTACGGCTAAAGGCTATAAGAACTGACCGTCTAGCGTTTTCGGAGCAGAGAGTAAAGGGAGCAGGTTTCTGGGCACGATAGCATAGATTCAAGGCATAATGTACAGACAAAGGTATGGTAGGAAGAGAGTACATTGTAGGTAAACCTAGGCATTGAGTGATGAAGAGAGAGATATAGTCTCTAGAGTCGTTTAAACCAGGTGATGTCATCGCATATATGGGAGGTGGAACAACATGGTTGGTTAAGGCATTGAGCAGGGCTATAGGCTCTACAGTGAAATAAGACAGTAATCACTAACCAGGACAGTAATGGACAAGGCATATTGATATTAGGGAGAGGCATGCATAGCCAAGTGATCGTATGGGTCCAGTGAGTGGTTTGGCTGGCTGGGGACAAGGCGATTCAGACAGTTAGCAGGCCGGTGCTATCAAGCTAGCAGTTAGCAGGCCAGGGCTAGCAAGCTAGAATAAGGGCCTTAGAAGGACGTCGCAATGGGGGAAAAGTCTGTTTTTGCCTCCTCGTGCAGTGACGTCGATAGACCAGTCGTGGAATTAGTAGGGTTCCAAGTAGCAGAGGGTCCAAGTCCAATTGCCAAAACGGGTATACTGGTCCAAGAAATTGGCCGGTGGATCAGTTAACAGTCTAATATGCTATAGATAGCTAGCAGGCCGCAGTTACCAGAATGGTCTTCAGGGGATGCCGCGCCTAAGGGGATGCCGCGCCTAAGGGGCCTGTTGGGATCCTCGGGCAGATTATGTCGGTATTCCAGTTGTGAAGGATCGACGGGGTTCCGTGCCCCGTACCGGCAGTAGAATGTGTCCGGATATTGTAGCCGAGGAATGGGCTTCAGGAGTAGCCCAGGAGCTCTAGCCGGGAGATGGGTCTAGCATGGGCTCAGCCCAGGCTAGTTGGTGCTTGCTACAGGACGGAGACGTTAGCCAGGAGTAGTCAACCCGGGTTGCGGTTAGCTAGCTGCCATGATCCAGATGAAAGGGTTCAGAGTTTGCGTTAGGAATCCGGGGATATGGAGAGAAAAATAGGTCCGGTATGCTCGGGTTTGAAACACGTTGTACAAACTGGCTAGAGCTTTCCAAGCTAAAGGTTAGCTGACTGATAACTGGTAGCTAGTTAGCTAGCTAGTTTCAGTTGAGGTATTCCAGTTTGGAGGTAAATAGAAATACTTAAAAAAAACAGATCCACACCACATTGGGTGAGGTGGGTTGCAGCAGATTATTTTGTAGTTGAGGTTTAGGAAAATATTAAAAAGAATGCAAAGAAAAATATATAAAAAGATATATACATGGGACTAGACAAGACAAAGACATCTGACTGCTACCTCATCTTGGATTCAAAATGAACAGTAAACATTACACTCACATAAGTTCCAAAAGAATAAAGACATTTCAAATGTCATATTATGTCTATATACAGTGTTGTAGCGATGTTAAAGTACAAAATGGAAAATAAATCAACTTAAAAATAAAAATTTGTGTAGCAGACCCTCTTGAGTCAAAGGCTTTTTTCAATCAACAAAGCATGAAAAGACTTTGCCTTTGTTTTGGTTTGTTTGTCAATTAGGGTGTGCAGAGTGAATACGTGGTCTGTCGGTGAAAAATTTGGTACAAAGCACATTTGACATTTGCTCAGTACATTGTTTTCACTGAGGAAATGTATGAGTCTGCTGTTAACTATAATGCAGAGGATTTTCCCAAGGTTGCTGTTGACTCATATCCCACTGTAGTTATTGGGGTCAAATTTGTCTTCACTTTTGTGGATTGTTGACCTCCCCCCTCTCTCTCTCTGCAGCATGGCCAGCTCGTTCAGGAAGAAGTATGTCCTTGCAGACTCAGGCTTGGGTGGAGCCTGGCAGCTCCTGTGTAGCTGGGACTTCAGTGTGACTAACGAGAAAGCCGTACGACAGCGCAAGAACAATCTGCGCATCCAACTCAAGGTCACTTTCACTGTAATCTCGGAAACCAGAACCAAATCTTGTGTGAGCTGGCCAGTTATCAGGCTTTTACAAGCGACTAATGTCACTGTTTTTGATAAACTATTACTGTAGCTTTGTTGACCTCATGGCCATCTCATTACTGTAGCTTTGTTGACCTCATGGCCATATCATTACTGTAGCTTTGTTGACCTCATGGGCCTATCATTAACTGTAGCTTTGTTACAAGAAATAATGTAATATCGCTGAACAAATCCCATATTTGCGAGACTAGATAAATGCCCAGTACTTGTGACTCAGTACTTATCTGCTCTTCCATACATAGAATACTCTGCACTCTGACTTGTTAAGGGGCCCAAATAGGATCTCTCTCAGATAACCAACTCTGAAATAACTTTGAAATAATGTTTCCATTCCCCTCCAGGAGTCCTTATCAGAAAAGATCCAGGTGGCCCTGCTACCTCTGACAGAGAGGCTGAAGCACTATGGGGTCTTCCTGGGTACCTGGCTCCTCTCCACGGGCATGGCCTTGGGCTGTGGCGCCAGTGTCTACTTCCTGTGTCAATATGACACATGGGTATGGTACATTTTATTAACTTTCATATAACCAGGAAGTCCCATTGAGGTCAGAAGAACTCTTTCCCAAGGGAGACCTTACGTAAACGTTGTGACACGATGACACATGGCTTCCTGATAAGGCTTGTGTTGTTAATGTATGATCCGGGGATCAGCTGACCCTGATCCATCTAAGTATGATGAAGACCAGGTGGTGATTACTTTGAATCAGGTGTGTTAGTGCTGGGCTAAAACAAATGCCTCACACTGTGTAGCTCCGGGACCAGTGTCGATGACTATTGTATAAGACATACCCTTGTGTACAGTAATTCAAAGTGTGTCATAGTGTCTGTGTGTACCTGAGCATATCTGCATCATATAGCATCAATACAATACTACTTTCCTGGCAGTACAGGGTGTGGTCTTTATAATGGTGTTAGTGGGACATCATTGCTACACTTCCGCCCTATGGGACTCCCAATCACGGCCGGTTGTGATACAGCCTGGATTTGAACCAAGGTGCCTGTAGTGATGTCTCTAGCACTGAGATGCAGTGCCTTAGACCGCTGCGCCACTCGGGAGCACCTAAGACTTACCCTACACCATTGTGTCACCACTGATCTATTGTTAATGGAAGCTCAAGTGTTTGTGTTTCCAGCAGGAGTGTGACGATAAAGACTTGGGGAGAGCAGAATCAACAACATCTGCATCATCAAGACTGTTGCTTTGTGACAAGGTGTTAAAGTCCACAGTTAGCCATTGTTATGTAAATGCCAGCTGAAAAGTACCCAGGGCCTTGGCTCCAAGTCAGAGCAGGTCAGCCGTAGCCATGGCCCAGTGAGACATGGGTGCCGGCCCTCGTAGATGGAAACATGTGTAAAACATTGGGGTAAATCTCAAATGGAAACTGGACACTTTATCTTGCTAAAGCTGTGATTGATTATGTCCAGACTTCGATGTCATATCTTTTCTCCAGGCTGGTTGCTTCTGGGCACTGATCTGGGAACAGCTCACTCTCTCCAAATCCTCTTTTTAACATGGGGGAAACACAAAACTGTCCTTAGATCAGGACAAACTGACCTACCATGGTATCTTTCCAGCGGACGAGGCAGTCAGCGGACAAAGCTTCCGGCTCTCTCCTGCAGGAGGCCGCTACTCTCCTCCTCCCCTTTGTGGTGTCCCTGATCAATCTGGTCGTCCCTCTCTTCTACTCTCTGTTCAAAAAGATAGAGCACTACTCCAACCCTCGCATGCAGGTCTATGCCATCATAGTCAGGTTAGAGATGGACACAAAACACGTTTAAAAATACATACGCTACCGGTCAAAAGTTTAGATACACCTACTCATTCAAGGGTTTTTCTTTATTATATATTTTCTATATTTTGATTTGTTTAACACTTTTTTGGTTACTACATGATTCCATATGTGTTCTTTCATAGTTTTGATGTCTTCACTATTATTCTACATTGTAGTTTAATAGTAAAAAGAAAGAAAAACCCTGGAATGAGTAGGTGTGTCCAAACTTTTGACTGGTACTGTATATTGGAATCGATTGATCAAAACTATTTGCTCAATGATCAATTTAAAGCAATGGATGAATTAAATATTACAGTAATGCGTAAATTCTAAATATGCTTAATAAAATATCAGAAAAGAACAGAAAGGTCATATACTGTACAAGGTTTTAGAAGACTGATGTTTTGAATGCCCTTTTCCTTTTTAGAAATGTCATTCTCAAGATGTCCATTCTGGGTATTCTCTGCTACTACTGGATGAAGGATGTGGCCAATACATTTTCAGTAAGTCCTTTTAAACCAAATCACATGCATGCTTTCAAAAATGTTTTTGGTTGTCACTGATATGTACTGTGTGTTCATTCACCACTGTGATTCCAATCGTTGGTCTTAGTGCTGGGAGTCCATCGTAGGACAAGCCTTGTACAGACTGGTTATTATGGACTTCCTCTTCATAATGTTAGGATCCTTCTTTGGAGAGTTCTTGAGCAAGTGAGTGGCATTTTCAAAACATATTTCCCATAACGTGTTCACTTAAAGCTAAAAATGCTACAGTATGCAGTAGAATTCTATACTGTAACTCATCTTTCTGTTTGGAGGGAAGGTTTCATTGAAAAATGCTCTTCTGTAACTCCTTAGTTATTTTCTCCACCAGTGTCATTGGGACTAAATGCATACAGAGCCTGGGAGTTCCAGAGTTTGACGTTGCCAGGAATGTCCTTGACCTGATCTATGCACAGACCCTGGCATGGTATTTCATTACACTGTACTCTACTGTACTGTGCTCTACTGTACTGTACTCTACTGTACTCTACTGTACTGTACTCTACTGTACTCTACTGTACTGTGCTCTACAGTACTCGACTGTACTCTACTCTACTGTATTCTACTGTACTGTGCTCTACTGTACTCTACTGTACTGTACTCTACTGTACTCTACTGTACTGTGCTCTACTGTACTCTACTGTACTCTACTGTACTCTACTCTACTGTACTGTGCTCTACTGTACTGTGCTCTACCGTACTGTACTCTACTGTACTCTACTGTACTCTACTTTACTGTACTGTGCTCTACTGTACTGTACTGTACTCTACTGGACTGTACTGTACTGTACTCTACTGGACTGTACTGTAATCTACTCTACTGTACGCTACTGTACTCTACTGTACTGTACTGTACTCAACTGTACTCGACTGGACCCTACTGTACTGTACTCTACTTTACTGTACTCTACTGGACTGTACTGGACTCTACTGTACTGTGCTCTACTGTACTCTACTGTACTGTACCATACTATACTGTGTTCTAATGTACTCTACTCTACTGTACTCTACTGTACTCTACTTTACTGTACTGTGCTCTACTGTACTGTACTGTACTCTACTGGACTGTACTGTACTGTACTGTACTCTACTGGACTGTACTGTAATCTACTCTACTGTACGCTACTGTACTCTACTGTACTGTACTGTACTCAACTGTACTCGACTGGACCCTACTGTACTGTACTCTACTTTACTGTCCTCTACTGGACTGTACTGGACTCTACTGTACTGTGCTCTACTGTACTCTACTGTACTGTACCATACTATACTGTGTTCTAATGTACTCTACTCTACTGTACTCTACTGTACTGTGCTCTAATGTTCTCTACTCTACTGTACAGTGCTCTAATATACTCTACTCTACTGTACAGTGCTCTAATGTACTCTACTCTACTGTACAGTGCTCGAACGTACTCTACTCTACTGTACAAATCAAATCAAATCAAATTTTATTTATCACATACACATGGTTAGCAGATGTTAATGCGAGTGTAGCGAAATGCTTGTGCTTCTAGTTCCGACAATGCAGTAATAACCAACAAGTAATCTAACTAACCATTCCAAAACTACTGTCTTGTACACAGTGTGAGGGGATAAAGAATATGTACATAAGGATATATGAATGAGTGATGGTACAGAGCAGCATAGTCAAGATACAGTAGATGGTATCGAGTACAGTATATACATATGAGATGAGTATGTAAACAAAGTGGCATAGTTAAAGTGGCTAGTGATACATGTATTACATAAGGATACAGTCGATGATATAGAGTACAGTATATACGTATGCATATGAGATGAATAATGTAGGGTAAGTAACATTATATACAGTGCTCTAATGTACTCTACTCTACTGTACAGTGTTCTAATGTACTCTACTCTACTCTACTGCACAGTGCTCTAATGTACTCTAATCTACTGTACTGTACCGTACCGTACTGTACTGTGTTCTAATGTACTCTACTCTACTGTACTCTACTGTACTGTGCTCTAATGTTCTCTACTCTACTGTACAGTGCTCTAATATACTCTACTCTACTGTACAGTGCTCTAATGTACTCTACTCTACTGTACAGTGCTCTAATGTACTCTACTCTACTGTACAGTGCTCTAATATACTCTACTCTACTGTACAGTGCTCGAATGTACTCTACTCTACTGTACAGTTCTCTAATGTACTCTACTCTACTGTACAGTGCTCTAATGTACTCTCTCTACTGTACAGTGCTCTAATGTACTCTAATGTACTCTACTGCACAGTGCTCTAATGTACTCTACTCTACTGTACTGTGCTTTAATTTACTATACTCTACTGTACTATACTCTACTGTACTGTGCTCTAATGTACTCTACTATACTGTACTGTGCTCTAATTTACTCTACTCTACTGTACTGTGCTCTAATGTACTCTACTGTACTGTGCTCTAATGACCTCTACTGTACAGTACTCTACTGTAGTGGACTCTACTGTACTCTACTCTAATGTACTGTACTGTACTGAACTGTGCTGTCCTCGACTCTAATCGCTGTTAATCTATAGCTCCATCTATTTTCATAGTAAAACATAACACCACTGTGGATGAGATATGGTCAATTCTTATAACCATGTTTTTCTGTCTGCAGGATCGGAATATACTTCTCTCCCCTCCTCCCAGTGATACAGATAATCAAGTTCTTCATCCTCTTCTACCTAAAGAAGGTAACCTGTTCAGTATGGTTCTTCTACCTAAAGAAGGTAACCTGTTCAGTACGGTTCTTCTACCTAAAGAAGGTAACCTGTTCAGTATGGTTCTTCTACCTAAAGAAGGTAACCTGTTCAGTATGGTTCTTCTACCTAAAGAAGGTAACCTGTTCAGTACGGTTCTTCTACCTAAAGAAGGTAACCTGTTCAGTACGGTTCTTCTACCTAAAGAAGGTAACCTGTTCAGTACGGTTCTTCTACCTAAAGAAGGTAACCTGTTCAGTACGGTTCTTCTACCTAAAGAAGGTAACCTGTTCAGTATGGTTCTTCTACCTAAAGAAGGTAACCTGTTCAGTATGGTTCTTCTACCTAAAGAAGGTAACCTGTTCAGTATGGTTCTTCTACCAAAAGAAGGTAACCTGTTCAGTACGGTTCTTCTACCTAAAGAAGGTAACCTGTTCAGTATGGTTCTTCTACCTAAAGAAGGTAACCTGTTCAGTATGGTTCTTCTACCTAAAGAAGGTAACCTGTTCAGTATGGTTCTTCTACCTAAAGAAGGTAACCTGTTCAGTACGGCTCTTCTACCTAAAGAAGGTAACCTGTTCAGTACGGTTCTTCTACCTAAAGAAGGTAACCTGTTCAGTACGGTTCTTCTACCTAAAGAAGGTAACCTGTTCAGTACGGTTCTTCTACCTAAAGAAGGTAACCTGTTCAGTACGGTTCTTCTACCTAAAGAAGGTAACCTGTTCAGTACGGTTCTTCTACCTAAAGAAGGTAACCTGTTCAGTATGGTTCTTCTACCTAAAGAAGGTAACCTGTTCAGTATGGTTCTTCTACCTAAAGAAGGTAACCTGTTCAGTACGGTTCTTCTACCTAAAGAAGGTAACCTGTTCAGTACGGTTCTTCTACCTAAAGAAGGTAACCTGTTCAGTATGGTTCTTCTATCTAAAGAAGGTAACCTGTTCAGTACGGTTCTTCTACCTAAAGAAGGTAACCTGTTCAGTACGGTTCTTCTACCTAAAGAAGGTAACCTGTTCAGTACGGTTCTTCTACCTAAAGAAGGTAACCTGTTCAGTACGGTTCTTCTACCTAAAGAAGGTAACCTGTTCAGTATGGTTCTTCTACCTAAAGAAGGTAACCTGTTCAGTACGGTTCTTCTACCTAAAGAAGGTAACCTGTTCAGTATGGTTCTTCTACCTAAAGAAGGTAACCTGTTCAGTACGGTTCTTCTACCTAAAGAAGGTAACCTGTTCAGTATGGTTCTTCTACCTAAAGAAGGTAACCTGTTCAGTATGGTTCTTCTACCTAAAGAAGGTAACCTGTTCAGTATGGTTCTTCTACCTAAAGAAGGTAACCTGTTCAGTACGGTTCTTCTACCTAAAGAAGGTAACCTGTTCAGTATGGTTCTTCTACCTAAAGAAGGTAACCTGTTCAGTATGGTTCTTCTACCTAAAGAAGGTAACCTGTTCAGTACGGTTCTTCTACCTAAAGAAGGTAACCTGTTCAGTATGGTTCTTCTACCTAAAGAAGGTAACCTGTTCAGTATGGTTCTTCTACCTAAAGAAGGTAACCTGTTCATTATGGTAGATAATATAGGCCCCTTAGCAGACACTTCTTATCCAAAGCAGTGAGTACATATTCAGTACAGTGAAAAAAGTATTTTATAGTACAGAGAGTGAGTACATTTTTAGTATGGCCATGTGACCCCTGCAGGAATTGCTAGCGCAGCACTCCATCCAACTGTGCCACACAGGACCATGGCTGACTCAGGTGACAGTAAGCTGAACCTTGGTGTTGATTCTCTGCCCTAGATACCATGCCGTAGCAGAATGGGCCAGGCTCGTGTTACTCTTTTCTGAAGAGGGTGCTGAATGTTTCATGACAAGGTTGAATGGCATAGAATTAGCTCTATTTATAGATGGTAGCGATGGTCACTAGGATTTTCCAATACAATGATGAAACATATATGAGTGTCCTGGATGTTCATCAACAAAACTACAAGTGGAAGGTGTCTGCAATAAAGGATTTAGTTGATCAAATACAATAACATGATACCTGTTAAAGGTCCCCAAAGCACACACATCCCTGGGTCGCTCCTCTTTTCAGTTCGCTGCAGCCAGCGACTGGAACAAGCTGCAACAAACACTCCAACTGGATCGTTTTATCTCCATCTCTTCATTCAAAGACTCGATCATGGACACTCTTACTGACAGTTGTGGTTGCTTTGCGTGATGTAATGTTGTCTCTAACTTCTTGCCCTTTGTGCTGTTGTTCTGTGCCCAATAATGTTTGTACCATGTTTTGTACTGCTACCATGTTGTGTTGACATGTGTTGCTGCCTTGCTTTGTTGTCTTAGGTCTCTCTTTATGTAGTGTTGTGTTGTCTCTCTTGTTGTGATGTGTGTTTTGTCCTATATTTATATATATTTTAAATGTTTAATCCCAGCCCCTTGTCCCCGCAGGAGGCCTTTTGCCTTTTGGTAGGTTGTCATTGTAAATAACAATTTGTTCTTAACTGACTTGCTTAGTTAAATAAAGGTGAAATAAAATACAAATAAATACCTCCCTGACAAATCAATAATGACTTTATTTCTGGATAATGTGGAGGTTAAATATTACTCTCAGTTCTCCCTTATTGTCAAAGGTCATTGTTTGTTCACCTATTCATCAAATCGTGCCGTTGCCAAGACACCGTGACCAGGCTCCTCCTCTCTCTATCTCCCTCTCCAGCTCTGTAATGCCCGGTCTATACTTTGTGTCCTCCAGGTCAGCCTGACCCAGAACTGCCAGCCCCCCAGGCGAGCCGGCAGGGCGGCTCAGATGCAAACCATCTTCATCGCTATCCTCTTCTTCCCTTCCTTCGTGGGGGCTCTGTCCATGGTGGCCTACACCGTGTGGACGTAGGTGTATAAGCGGTCAGGGCAAGGCTAATCTAGGGACTTATGTTATGTTAAGGCTGTCATAGATTGTAGCTATATGGAGTGGTTCAGATTCCATCTAGTTCTGGATAAATATGGCTTGTTCAGAAGAACTGGAGTCTGTCATTAATTGATAACCAAGAGCTAAACTTGATTCAGATTTGGTTTAATTTTAGGGGCTGATATAGTCTGTGTAATCATGCTGTTTGATTAGCAGCTATTCAAAAGCATGACGCTATACTCAAACCTTCTAGTAAGAAAGTTGAAAATGTGCTGAAAGTTGGATGATTGAAAGTTGGTTGACTTTGGCTCCTTTTCTCTGACCTAAGCATTTTAAACTGCCATGTCTCCCCTGATCCCTCACAGTCTGCCCCCCTCAGACAAGTGTGGGCCCTTCAGGGGCCTCAACACCACCTTCAGTGCAATACAGATCTGGATGGACGATTTGAACAGGGTGGATGCGTTTCAGTGGACTGTCTGGATCTACCAGCACGTCATCAGGAGTGAGATATTCTACTTCCTGATCTCCCTCATCATCCTGTGAGTTCATCTTTGTTCATGTTTGAGGTGGTTATGTTGGGTTAAAGTTGTGTTTATGAAGGTAACAAGTAGTTTTAAAGCACAGTCTTAAGGTAAAGTGACAGTTGTCTTGAAAACGTGAGATAAGGCATCTAAGTCATAAACTTAGCTTGATCATGATTCCTAGAAATGATTGATCGTTTGAGCTGTTTGTCAAAAGATTGACTTGTACATTTTGCTAGTCACTCTTATCCATAGACTTACAGGAGCACTTAGGGTGAAGTGCCTTGTTCAAGGGCACATCGGCCGATTTTTCACCTAGTCAGCTTAGTGATTCAAACCAGCGACCTTTCGGTTACTGGCCCAATGCTCTTCACCGCTAGGCTACCTGCCTTGAAGCAGTATATCGAAGTCCTATCAAGCAATGCATTCAGCTTTTATAGCGTTGTCTACCGGATCAAGCCTTCAAATACAATCTAGTGGCACTTTATGACATTAAGGGCCTACTTTGCCCTTTCACATACTGTAATACAAACTCACTGACTGACCTCCTTTCCACAGTGTCTTCATTTACATCTTCAGGCAGATCACTCAGGGACGCCAGCTGCTTATCACTCTACTGAGACAGCAGATTGTTAATGTGAGTTCTGGTGAGCTGTCTGGTCCGACGTGTCTCGTCCATCAGAGCTGTTGTGTCCGAAGTGGTTGTGTCTACGTTATGATGTTGTTGAAGTGTTGGAATAATATATTTAGCTGATTTCATTTGAATGTGCAGTGTTGATGTTGTTCATTTGTTGTTTTTATGAATTGTATTGACTGTCTAGAACGTTCTCGCTCTCTCTTTCACTCCCTCTCTGGTTGTCTCTCTCTCGCTCTCGCTCTCTCTCTCTCTCTCTCTCTCTCTCTCACTCCCTTTATTAGGAAGGGAAGGACAAGGCGTTCTTGTTGGAGAAGCTACAGACCCTTCAGAAATCCAAGCAGAACAAACAGAAAAATAAAAAACAGGTGAGAGGATCAAAGAGAAATTACCTTGAGACTATCGAACTTACCCTAGAGACTATCTAACTTAACCTTGAGACTATCTAACTTAACCTTGAGACTATCTAACTTAACCTTGAGACTATCTAACTTAACCTTGAGACTATCTAAACTTAACCTTGAGACTATCTAACTTAACCTTGAGACTATCTAACTTACAATAAATACCTAAACTCCAATGTTATTTCAAATGTCATACTTGTCATACTTGAACTATGACCCTTTCTCTCAATCAGGTCAGGAAAAGACAGGAAAATGAATCCTCTACTGGCATGCTCCAGGCTCTGATTGCCCGACAGCGGTTGGAGCAAGAGAATGGTGACAGCAGCAGCTCTTTCGGTGTGCCTATGCCTTCCGGCCTCTCAGTCTCCACGACATCGAGTGCTATGATGCAGGCCATGCTAGCCAGGCAATACGCAGAGGACCAGGATGTAGCCAGTTATCGCGGGGTGCCATTTCCTGCAGACCAAACACCTGCGCCCTCCAGTGCACTGATACAGGCCATGCAAGCCAGGCAAAGGGCGGAGTCACAGAATGAGGACGAGTTTTACCGGGCGCCAGTTCAGTCACAGAACCCAGTAAACGCGTTACCCAGTGCGATGATACAGGTGATGCAAGCCAGGCAGAGGGCGGAGTCAGAGCAGGAAGAGGACGAGTTTTACCGGGCGCCAGTTCATTCAGAACACCCAGTGTCATCAACATCCAGTGCAATGATGCAGGTCATGCAGGCCAGGCAGAGAGCAGAGGAGGAGGAGAGCGAGTTTTACCGGGCGCCTGCTTCTTCACAGCACCCAGATGCGTCAGGCACTGGTAGTGCTCTGATACAGGCCATGCTAGCCCGGCAACAGGTAGAGGAGGAGTACAGTGACAGATTCTGAGCATGACCGAGAACTGAACCGCTTGGGGGGGAAAATATGGCGGGCACAATTGAAATGTGACCAGCTGTAGAAAGCAGAGAAATATCAGAGGAAATATCAGAAGATTCTGTCTGGCATCAAGAGAGGGCAGGACCAACTCTATGTAGACTGTTTCTATTGGACCATAAAAGAGTGTAGCCAATGGGTTGTGAAAAGATACATCTGATATATGTTTTCCCTTTTGATAAAAGAACACATTGTTTTTGTACAAAAAAATATTTTAATATTAAAAATATTTAATATATTTGTGTACTGTATGTATACATGATATGTGTTTAGCCTGTAAAATACTGTCAATTAATGTTGTATAAATGTAGGAATATTCTGATCCATACTAAATTGTAAATACTATAAAATTGTATGGTACTGTATGTTTTTTTTTCTCCATGAACAGCACTGTCCTCTAGTGGTAGGGATTGAACCTGGTCTGGATGTTCATCAATGAATAGGTACTTGAGTAGATATCAAATATATACTTTGAGAATACATCCAAGTCACTTATTGTTCTCAGAGCAAAGCAAAAAAAATGGATATAGAACATAACGAAAGAAACTACAGCAAATATTTTCTGTACAAAATGAAACACTCTTGAGTTTGCTATGGAAGACATTTGTTTATTGAGTAATTCATTGCAGAATCCTTAATCCCTATAAGCATAAAGTACTTTAAATAGAATACACAGTCATTGGTCATAATGATACTCAAGTAACATTGGTGTCCAGTGGTCAGTTTTTGTCTTATCCGATACTGAGTAATGTGCAGTAAACAGACCACTGAGGCAACAAACAATACGCAACTTCAAAAGGAAAATAATACACATCTTACAGTGATTACACAGATCAAAACCATTCTACTTTATGACATTTATTTACATTCATATAGTTATGCGTTATAGGCACGGTAAAATACGAGTTAAATGCAGTTTGTCACCCCCTTCCTAATTCCATATTTAGTAAGGCTAATAGCATGCAAAAACATCACATAAACAGTCCTATGATGTCTCAGGGAAATCAGAGGGCGTTCTAATACATATCTTGTTCAAAGGGGCATCCCTTTTTGAACATACAAATGAATGATAGGTACCCATGAATTCTTGAAGAATATGACATTAATGCCTCATCAGCTTAGTTCAATTGTCTGACCAAAATAGAAGCTTGTTTTACTCCAATGTTTGTAAACAAAGTAAATGTAAACAAACACCACACAGCCTCAAAACATGGTTAAAACTATAATGTCGATATCATGGATATTCAGTCCTTACATCCATAGTTCTGTCTCTGAATTTGAGAGTGATTACATTTCTCCAGCTCCGTTCCTCAGCTTTTAACTGAAACAGGGTGAAACGCTATTGATATTGGTTGCTGCTTTCCTTGTGTGTCAGATCATCTAGTTGTATGATCAGTATGTGCACGGCTGTCTTTCCATGACTATCAACGCCCAAACTGGGAACAAGGGAGTGAATATCCTGGCTCAATTAAGGCAGCGATGAATTCAATCAGAACGGATTCAGTTGCTACAGAATCCCCAGAAGACCCAACACAAGTGACGGATCACAATTGGATAGCACTGACTTCATACAGTTACTTTCGACACATCCAAGTTGAAATGACGACGAAATAACATCAGCACAACCAGAAAATGGTTAAAAATGACATAACTGCGACATCATGTGAACCAGTTGTAACCAGTTTTGCCCCGCTGGGATCCCTCCCTTCAGCACTGGTCTTCCCCCAGAGTCTCTGATACGTCACTCGGGTCTAACGACGCGGCCGGTACGTGCGTCCTAATACCACTGCTATACGGCGTCTGTGTGTACACCTCCACGGTTTGGGATATGGAGCGCAGGGAGTGATCGCGGTAGTATCCCAACGCCTCCCGCGCCTGCTCCTTTCGGATGCTCTGCACGAAGGTCTTGCGTTTGTGTCGGAACTCGATGACAGTCTTGGTGTAGGAGTTGAGGGTGGTGACTGATGCACCCATGCAGCAGGTGAAGGATGCCCAGGCCATGCTGGAAAACAGGAAATGGAAAAGATGGAAGAGAGAGAAGTGAGGAAATAGGGACAACAGATAGAGGAGAGGAAAATGATGGGGACAGCGAGAGGAAAATGATGGGGACAGCGAGAGGAAAATGATGGGGACAGCGAGAGGAAAATGATGGGGACAGAGAGAGGAAAATGATGGGGAGAGCGAGAGGAAAATGATGGGGACAGCGAGAGGAAAATGATGGGGACAGAGAGAGGAAAATGATGGGGACAGAGAGAGGAAAATGATGGGGACAGTGAGAGGAAAATGATGGGGACAGAGAGAAGAAAATGATGGGGACAGCGAGAGGAAAATGATGGGGACAGCGAGAGGAAAAGGCAAGGAGGAGTCAATTGAAGGTGCAATCTGCATATTTAGGCCTGTCGCTGTTCATGGTCAGTTCATAGGGCTGCTCTTTGAATGAAAAACAAATGACAAATGGCTTTAAAACAAACATATGGTTTAAAACAAACAAATGGCTTAAACAAATGGCTTTAAAAGCTAAGAAACGTTAAATACCGAAGTTATCAATCACTTGACAACAGCTCAAGTAATTCAGACAAATACTACACTAAGAAATAGGATGTTTTTATGAAACACTGCAAAACACTGCGAAAAACATATAATCACTTTGAGTTTGGGGATTTCTGGCATACTTTTTGTAAATATTATTATTCCCGTGTAAAAATGGAAGGGTCGTGGCTTTGCAGGATTATTGTCAATCCGTCAATCCCAACAGGGTAGGAATGTCAATCTGGGTAGATCCCAATGTAATAGGCCACTACTGTACATTAGTCTATACACTGTAGCTCCCATCTTCACTCACTGCACATGTTATAATCCAGAGCTATGGCACAAGGGTTAAGATGTTCAGCCTGGAAGATTAAAAGTCTGAACATACAGTGTACATATGTCTTTGTGGGCTACACTTCACCCTTGATCCCCTTATGCAATTTCCCAATCGCATCGACCATATATATATATATTGGGGCTTTGGGACACCAAAGCCTAATCCGCCCGGTAACATGAGAGCTTTGGGGTTTTCATTAGAGAAGTGTGACGCTACAAAGGGAGACGTGGGATTGTGTGTGTGTGTGTGTGTGTGTGTTCCCTACCAGAAGGACCATCCGTAGTCCCAGTTATAGGGCCTCCAGTCTGCAGGGCCCAGGGTGACTGTCACCTGGAACACCTGTGTGTACATCATGTGGGCCACCATACCCAGGAGCCCTGCAATACACAGATACCGGTATACAGTTAGATGTTTAGTGTACATGTAGGCACACACACACACACACACACACACACACACACACACACACACACACACACACACACACACTAGGACTTAGTGACCGCTAAGATGACTTTTCAAAAACCCTCTCTGATAGCTGATGCTTCTACATTGGGAGAGGCTGCAGGTTATCTCCTAGTCAAGACCTACAAAACCAGCTTCTCTCCTTGCTAAATTAGCTTTTCATTATGTTCACCACAGTTAGACTTGTTCAATGTCTACTAGTGGCAACAGTTGCATAGTACTGTATACTAGGGCCGGGAGTTTTCCCCAGACCAGACTCAACAGCGTTTTTTCCCTGGCCATATGACGTAACCAATGCAATTTAACAAAAATCTAAATGTGTCATGAACAGAAAGAAATCTGGGCTCTATGGTCGCCATGGAGTTTTTCCTGGTCAGGTCATGAAGCCTGGGAGAACTCCCGGCCCTTACACACGAAACAATAGCCTGGATCCCAGATCTGTTTGTGCCGTCTAGTAGAGGTGGTTTTCAACAGTCCCTCTGTACCTGAGAGGACGGTGAAGATTGCAGCGAAGGCGTTCAGTTTCAGTCCATCTATCATGTTGCTAGTGCTGGAGTGAACCAGTTCTAGACACATCAGGCTGAAACCCACTATCAACAGGACTATGTACAGCATCTCAGAGACCACCGAGAGCCATAGGACACCTGCAACAGACAAAGCAAAAGCATTAACAGTTGTTAGGGTATTGGAAATCAGTGAGATGATGTCGAATTTGAATCACTGATCATATTTTCATAAGGATGTGTGATGGTTGTGGAGAAAAGGGTTGATTTCTTTGATCGTGTATGCTTCACCCATCTGTTCGTTCATAAATCATAGGACTGCATTTGGCAGGTGCCTATTTGAAGGCCTATCATGGATACTAAACATTTTATTCCCATAAAAGTCAGTCATGTTGTTTGATGATTGTGTCCTAACTTAACCTATATTCAGGTGCACATTTGTATTTTTTGCGTTCTTGGTCTCTACCTATCTAACATCTCTTACATAATTTCTGACATCCATATTGACAACAGACTTGTTGATAACATATCTCAGGACCGACAGGCCACTCAAGACCAATTCATGTCATTTGTCTCCGACGCAAAAAGTATCAGGAATTTTCTCACACCTTCCAGAGCGTCAAACCCTCACACTGTCTTGTTACGGGAGGTTGGAGTCAGACATCTCTTCCTACCTCACCAGTCTGCTATTAATCCTTCTTGACACTTCATTGCAGGAAGTGAACATTGGCTGGTGCCAGTATTTCCCCCGAGACGCTGTCAATGGGATAGGATGGAGGGTCAGGGGCGGTGGCGGGGATGGGGTTGAGGGAGGAATGTCCCAAGACTGAGACAGTGTCTTGTATCGTAATGGAATTTTGGAACACGGTTTGGTGGTACTTAACTTTGGAGACAGTATTAACCCTGTACAGTGTTCTGTGTAAGTATTCTTGTGAGTAGAGTGTAGTAAGTGTTGTACTTATTGCTACGGTAGTAAATAAAGTAGGCTATATGAACTATAGTACAATCCATGTCGTTTTTCTGTTTTGTTTCAATTGAGTTGTTTAGCAGACACTTTCTAGGGGAGACACATTATGACTCGCGGAAGTATGAGAGCTTCTATCTTGTTTTGATTGGTTGTCATTCTGTATTATTTGCGCATGGATCATTTCACAGCTGTTATCATAACCTTCTCCTTTGACAGAGTGGGCGTGACCATAGCAACCCCACATCCTGTGTCCCTGACAACACAGGGGATGATGCCAAGGTTGTTTGAGAACATAAGCCCCAGTACGTCTGGAATAGGGAGTTTATAATACCTCCAGTACATCAAGGCTGATATAGTCAACAAATCAATCAACTATTGTGATCTCAAAGTTCAGGTTTAATGAATATGGAAAAGGTATACCAGAGATACAGAACAAGTTGTAAGAACTAGACCAAAGCCTATAGATAGACAATCCGATATAAAAGCATTTACTGTAGTCTCACAGGAGAACTTTCTCAAGAATTTTCATTAACAACAATCAGTAGAAGCATGTGGGTGGATTTTTCATTTCGAAGCTCAATTAAACCTATTCTGCCTTCCTTCCTTTATAATATATTAACAAAGAAAGTTACACCAATCCTATTGCTCCATGCATTACATCAATCTGCAACATTGGTAGCAGCTAAATACTTCATATTGTTTAAAAAAAATCTGCACTGTATCATATCCAAAATCAGACATAATTAAAGTTCATCAAATTTTATGTGGTACGTTCATATTTAATTTACACGAAGGGAAAAAAATATTGAGTCATGATATAATTTCCTCAATTGGAGCAACAAAGGCAAGCAAAGTAACTAAATATCAGAAGGCAGTTCAAACTTGATGCAGCCACTGCACCCTGCAAACATCCCCTCTATGGTGGCGTCATGACAGCCACTGCACCCTGCAAACATCCCCTCTATGGTGGTGTCATGACAGCCACTGCACCCTGCAAACATCTCCTCTATGGTGGTGTCATGACAGCCACTGTACCCTGCAAACATCTTCTGTATGGTGGTGTCATGACAGCCACTGCATCCTGCAAACATCTCCTCTATGGTGGTGTCATGACAGCCACTGCACCCTGCAAACATCTCCTGTATGGTGGTGTCATGACAGCCACTGCACCCTGCAAACATCTCCTCTATGGTGGTGTCATGACAGCCACTGCACAAACATCCCCTCTATGGTGGCGTCATGACAGCCACTGCACCCTCAAACATCCCCTCTATGGTGGCGTCATGACAGCCACTGCACCCTATGGTGGTGTCATGACAGCCACTGCACCCTGCAAACATCCCCTCTCATGACAGCCACTGCACCCTGCAAACATCCCCTCTATGGTGGCGTCATGACAGCCACTGCACCCTGCAAACATCCCCTCTATGGTGGTGTCATGACAACCCTGCATCTCCATGACAGCCACTGCATGGTGGTGTCATGACAGTCACTGCATCCTGCAAACATCTCATGACAGTCACTCTATGGTGGTGTCATGACAGCCACTGCACCCTGCAAACATCTCCTGTATGGTGGTGTCATGACAGCCACTGCACCCTGCAAACATCTCCTCTATGGTGGTGTCATGACAGCCACTGCACCCTGCAAACATCCCCTCTATGGTGGTGTCATGACAGCCACTGCACCCTGCAAACATCCCCTCTATGGTGGTGTCATGACAGCCACTGCACCCTGCAAACATCCCCTCTATGGTGGTGTCATGACAGCCACTGCACCCTCCTGCAAACATCCCCTCTATGGTGGTGTCATGACAGCCACTGCACCCTGCAAACATCCCCTGCTATGGTGGTGTCATGACAGCCACTGCACCCTGCAAACATCCCCTCTATGGTGGTGTCATGACAGCCACTGCACCCTGCAAACATCCCCTCTATGGTGGTGTCATGACAGCCACTGCACCCTGCAAACATCCCCTCTATGGTGGTGTCATGACAGCCACTGTACCCTGCAAACATCTCCTCTATGGTGGTGTCATGACAGTCACTGCATCCTGCAAACATCCCCTCTATGGTGGTGTCATGACAGCCACTGCACCCTGCAAACATCTCCTGTTTGGTGGTGTCATGACAGTTATAACATTTGAACAGCTCAAGGTGACATTTGAGTGCAAGATGGCAGTTGAGACAGGATGCAGACCCCTTCATACTGCAAGAGTATAGCTCAACATCCTTTTATACTTTATGCAACCCTGTAGACCAGGACCAGGGGTCTTCAATCTTTTTTTGTCCAGGGACCCCCTCCCAGGCAAACCGGCGACCCAGGGACCCCCATCATACGTTAGCAAAACGTGTGCTGTCTTGTCTTATCATTAGGGGAATGATAATGGCAAGGAGAATTACAACAACAAAAAAATATGAATAGATTTGGTAGATAGTCAAAATAATGAAAAACTAAGAGCTGTTTAGCTGGTTAAACAAAGGCTAGACATGTGTTGGCAAAGGTGAATGTCCAAGTCAAGAAAGCTTACCATCAGCACTTGCTGCACTGGTAGCCTTTTCAAAAGCCTATGTAGATACTCCAGTGACTGTAATTAGCTCCAAGGAGTGTAATTTGCTTAAATACTAGGAGTTGACAAATAAAGTAGATATTCTCTTCTTTTCTACTATAGGCATGTAATTGAAAATGTGTTTATTATATTGTTGCTAGCTATAGTCATAAAAATATCCTCGTCCCCAGGGGTGGATTGGCCATCTGGCATTTTTGCCAAATGCCAGATGGGCTGGTCCATTTTTTGCCTAGTGGGTCAAGTGGGTCTGTTTTTTTTTCTTTTCACAAAATGATTATTATCTAATAATGGGGGCCTGAAAATGGGCCGGTGTGTTAGAAATGCCAGGGCCAAGTTCTGGTCCCAGTCTGCCCCTGCTCTCCCTCTACAAGTAATCTTCCTGGTACGGGTGATGTACAGCTCTATAGCAGATGTGTTTACCTCCTGACGTATGCAGTGATCACTCACCTCTCTCCGAAGCCGGAGCCAGATCGATAAAGCTCCTGCATTTCTCACCTGGAACGAATGGAGAAAATGGAGTTTCACATCAAGCTGTAATACCTTGCATGGGTTCTTCAGGGCCACAATTCACTCAGAGTATCCTGTCTATACGACTTGATTTTCGTAATTTGGGGAAGTTCAAAAGTTCAAGAAGAGAAGCATTGCGTGCTTGGCATAGAAAAAGGGAAAAGCCCATAAGTGAAATAAGTCAAATAGAATTAAAGTTCGCTGGATTCTAGCCACAAGTCATTCAGAGTATCTATTAGCCTACTTGATAGTAACGTATAATCTATTTTAGGTGAGGTTCAACAGTTCAAGAAGAGACACACTGCGAGCTTGGCATACAGTAGAGATTAAATAGCAGCTTCAAGGCACACACAAGTCATTCAGATGATTTAGTCTACTTGATTGTACCCACTGGACAAGAACTGTCTGAATCAGTGTTGTTCCCACGTAATTTCAACAACAAAATATAAATGCGATGAAGTCATTTCAGCAACAAAACATCTATGTGGAAAACTGATTGGATTTGCAGAAAGTCATCAATGTAAGGGAATTTCAACTTTGACCCTAAATCCAATGTCATGGTGAAATGTTTTGTTAATCTCACGGGGAATTCACAATAGCTGACAACTCAACCAAATGTCAATCAAAACTAGACTTTGAAATGACATCAGTGCCCTGTGGGCTGTTCAAAAGAAGAAATGCCATTGTGTGCTTAGCATGAGCAAAGCCAAGAGCCAA